>NC_069674.1:20527043-20830073 GCF_023699985.2 Odocoileus virginianus
TGTGCTGTGGTCCATAGGGTCGCAAAGACTCAGACATGACTGAGTGACTGAACTGAATTGAATGATGTATCAAAATTACATGTCCAGCATCCAATCATTTCCCAGGTGGCACTAGTGGTAAAGAATAAACCTGCCAATGGAGGAGACACACGAGATGCAGGTTTGATCCCTGGCTCAGGAAGATCCCCCGCAGGAGGGCATGGCATCCCCTTCTAGTATTCTTGCCTGGAGAATCTCATGGACAGAGGAGCCTGGTGGGCTACACTTCATAGGGTCGCAAAGAGTCAGACACAACTGAAGTGACTTAGCACAGATGTACACATCTAATCAAAAATTACCTGGCTTGCAAAAAAGGGGGAAACACATATGAGGGGAAAAGTAAGAGAAACAGAACCGGAAAGAACACAGATAACAGAATAAACCGTTAAGGAAAAAGATACAATAGCAATTATAAATATGCTCTTATGCTCAAGAGCATAAAAGAAAAATATGAACATGACAAGGAGAGAAATGGAAGACATGGCAATAGAAACTATCCAAAATAAAACACAGAAGGAAAAAAGATGAAGACAAGATCAAGCATAACCTATTATGCATGCGACTTAAGTTCCCGAAGGAGATGGCAGGGCAGAAAAAAATAATGGCTGAGAAATTTCCAAATTTGATGCAAACTACAAGCCCACAGATCCAAGAAGCTCAACAAACATAAAAGAGAAGATGACAAAAACTATAGGGAAGCCCTTTACAATCAAATTACTGAATATTAAGGATAAATAGAAAAATCTTAAAAACATCAAGAAAAAAAAGGAAATGAGATTTGCAAGGAAGTCTTTGGATTCCCATTTCAATGTTCTCTTTACTACCCCACACACTGACTGCTCCTGGGGGAAATGGTGTTAGATGAGGATGGACTTGACTGGCACAATGGGACTGATTGAAGCTCTGGTGGTAGTGTAGGGTGGCTTGGGCAGTGGTGGTAAGAGGAAAAGAAGATTCAACAGAGAAAAAGAGAGGGACAAAGACAAAATAATCAAGAAAACAAGCATGAGGAAAGCTAAGGTAGAAGAATTTCAAAGAAGAGGAGTAGTGTAAGGGTGTCTGACTTTTAGGAAACCAACCACTCACAAATCCTCCAATGCAGCAGAGAAAGTGAAAGTCGCTCAGTCATGTCCAACTCGTTGCGACCCCAAGGACTATACAGTCCATGGAGTTGTCCAGGCCAGAATACTAGAGTGGGTAGCCTCTCCATTCTCCAGGGGATCTTCCCAACCCAGGGACTGAACCCAGGTCTCCCGCACTGCAGGCAGATTCTTTACCAGCTGAGCCACAAGGGAAGCCCAAGAATACTGGAGTGGGTAGCCTGTCCCTTCTCCAGGGGATCTTCCCAACCCAGGAATCGAACTGGGGTCTCCCGCATTGCAGGCATAATCTTTACCAACTGAACTATCAGGGAAGCTCTAATGGAGCAGTAAGAACCTTCAATGGAAGGCTTAATCTGGGTAACAGTCTTCCCAGGAATTTTATTTCCCCACTGTACATTTCTAAATGTTCTCTTTCTGTTCAGAGGGCCCAATATGATTCCATGCTCTACACTCTAGTTATATATACATTTAAAAACAATCAAAACACTCTTCTCCTTAATGCAACCAATACAAGTTCTTTTTTTTTTTTAGAGGTAATTTACTCAAAGAAAAAATGAATAACAGGAAGCCACATAAAAGTAAAAAGGCATGAAAAAGAACAAATATAGACAAGACTATAGAAAACACATACTCAAAGGTAATAAAATTCTAGCCACTACTTGACTAGATTAATGAAGATAAAATATATCTGTTTCCTTTTTATTTTGGATACACTGGCAAAGATAAGTAGCATGTATATTATAATATAAAAGCAAATGTTAGAATGAGCTACCTACTCATCATCCATCAACCTATCCAACACTTAATGGGCACCTACTATGCATTACCTCATTTAACTCTCTATATATTTTATTTATATAATATGTATTTACTATCTATAGGAAGAGTACTATTATCCCTATTTGGTAATTGTGTGCTGTGGTCAATTGCTCAGTTGTGTCTAACTCTTTGAGACCCCACAGACTATAGCCCACCAGGCTCCTCTGTCCATGGGACTTTCCAGGCAAGAATACTGGAGCGGGTTGCCATTTCCTCCTACAGGGGATTTTCCCCACCCAGGGATCAAAACCGCATCTTCTGCATTCACAGGCAAATACTTTGCCCACTGTGCCTGGGAAGCCCATTTGATAGTTGGGGAAACCAAATACTAAGAGATCAGATTGTTTAAGGTCACACAACTAGAAAGCTGTAGTTCCAGCCAGGCAGCCTGAATCTGTAGTTGCTTCTAGAAAGAAATACAGATACAGTCAGTGATGAGTTAATCTTTCCAGGTAGTCCACGGTGTCCAGCACAAGCACGGTCAAAGTGCATGAGGACTGATTATGGAAGGTTATTATGAACTTCAGATGACAGTGTCAGTGTTGTGACTGGAGAGACCATAACTGGTCTACAGGAAGCTGTGAAGGAGCTCAGCAAGCAGACAGGATGGAGTTAGGGCAGGAAGTGAAGACTGGAGACTCCTGGTCCCAGACTCTCCTGGCTAACCTGCCATGTGGAAGGACAGGCCACTCCAATGCCAGCAGCCAAGAGACACTTCAGGGACAATGCTAAGCCAACAAGAGGTCTAAGCTTTCAATGCTTTCCTTATATCCCACCCTCTTACATCACCCAGAACTGATAACTGAGACAAAAGGTTTAGACAGACGGACATAAGACTGCCAAACAGGCTCAGATTAGTAATTCAAACTGTCTCAAACTTATCTTTCTGGAGATTATATTGTCACATAATTTTCCATGCCCTGCCAACATCATCACTGTCGCATTTTCTAACACCCCTTTTCCTGAAAACTTGGAGTACTGCATAAATATCTCAATCAATATCCCAACAGATTGTGAGAAAGTAGAGCAGTCGTGACCATCTCTATGTTTTAGCAAGTCTAACACTTAAATCAGTTTCAAGGAACAAGTATAACAGTTCGAATGAGGTTTGTAAAGAACTCTAGAACACCAAGTCACCACCAAAGGTGGTCCTAAATGCTTGCATGTGGCTATGTTTTTCAAATTCTTGTTCGACTCAGACTACTTTCTGTCAAGTTGCAAAGCATCTGTATTCACAGAAACCCCTTTCTTGATGTAGTGGTGCCATTCAAGTATATTATGTGATTATTTTGTCCTCTTGAAGACTACACATCCTCAGTCACTCCATTTAGTGCCAACACACACAAACCTGGAAATTCACAGAGCAGAACCTTTATAATTCTTTTTTCTAGTTAAGGCAAGGCCTTTGCAGCAGGAAGTTCCAATGACCCACAGTGGGGGCACAATGCCTTAGGGAAGAGCTACAAACCTATAAATCAACATGTCAGAGGAGGAAGTCCAGCTGAACCCAGTGGGAAATGCATGCTACACACACACTTGTTCCACTCTCTGCAGGCTCACCTGTCTTCGGTGGCTCACACCATATAATCATCAATTATGCTGACAAGTTTCCCTCCAAATCGTTTCAGCCTCAGTTACTCAGGCCCCTCAGAGGTGAGAGCTGGAGCCCTCCGAGGAGGAGAATGAGAAGGGAGCTCAGCTTTCAGGAAAATAGAACATATGGGATTATTTGGGGGAGAGAGTGTGCGAGGAAGCGTGCGAGCGTGCACACGCAAGGGGAAATCTGTTCAAGGGTAAAGACCCAACTTGTTTATGACTCATACTGGGAGGGCCAATACAATTTGAGATGAGCTCATGAATTTAAAAAACTAGATCTGGTTTTTGACAAAAACTGGCTGTTTCATGTCCAGCATTCTAGCTCATTCTATAAAGTTAACTGCTCTACGTGACCTGTGCATGCTGAGCAAAAGAGTATGAAGGTCTTCCCTGGTGGCTCAGTTGGTAAAGAATCCACCTGCAACGCAGGAGAGGCAGTTTTAATCCCTGGGTTGGGAAGATCCCTGGAGAAGGAAATGGCAACCCACTCCAGTATTCTTGCCTGGGAAATCCAATGGGCAGAGGAGCCTGGTGGGCTACAGTCCATGGGGTCAGAGGAGTTGGGCACTAGCATCTAAACCACCATCACCAGAACAATATGAACCACTGGGCAAAAATCAAGTCACTAGAAATCAGGAGACCTGAGTTCCAAACATGGTTATAACACTGATTCCCTTTGGGAAGTTGAACAAGATTGAAGTTGAACAAAGTTGAACTCGCTCTTTCTTCATTGGCAAAGGCTGTGATAATCTTCATGATCCATGGTGACATCTTGAGCCTGTCCACCATAAAGCTGATTTCAGCTTTACCTCTTTTCCCCAAGTTTAGGAGGTGACTCATACATATTTATCCTAGATTTTAGTTATCAAGGCACATGATCTGTGCCTATATGAGATGAGAAATTTCACAATGCATCTGATGAACTCAACTCATGGCATCCTGCCAAAGTCTGCATGGAAGGAGCAATAACAGAATCACCCACACACACTGCCCAGGGAAGCAGCTTTTCTCCAGAGTCCAAAAACAATTAGTGGCTAGGAATCAGAATACTGAAGCTTTGACGTGTCTCCTTGTATGAGAATTTCTTCACACAGGAAACACCCACGTCACTGGCAAAGATACAGCCAGCACTTAGGTACATGATAATTTATAGACTTTAGGATATCCCCAGCCAGGAAACATAAATGGACTGACATAGATTCAACTTTTGATGGTGCCAAGCTATGAGGCTTTAAACAGAACCAAAAGAGATCACCTACACTATCACTGTTTTTACAGAAGTATGATAAAAGTATGAATGCTTTAACAGCAAAAAAATAGAGGAGGAAAAAAATATCAGAAAAAAGGACAGTTCTTTCCCCAAAAGTAAATTTAAAAATCTCTCTCTCTCTTGCACCCACCCACATCACACCCACCTACACCCACCTTTACCCCCGCCCCCCATCACCACCCCCACTATGCTGATTTTACTGTATCCATTCTCTGTGGATCCCACTTTGGGCTGACTCAGCCAGGTTGGTAGATTGGGCTTTGGAACCACAGCTCTATGAGGGAGGGGTTAGGTATCATTAACAGCGTCCATGTTTTACAGATCACTCTGGCTGGTGAGACAAAAGTGCCAAGGACAACGTTCAACTGCTGTGACTGTTTTCACCTGTAGGGGTGAGGGGGTGGGTGGTCATCATTCCACCAAAACAGGATTTTGTCTTTACCCTGGAGTCTCTTATTAGATGAAGGAGAACAGAGACAGGTTCACATGTTTTAAAAATTAAGAGAAATTAAGCACAGAAAGATTCAGCTGTCAAGATTTTATCTTCAAGTTGTAAGCATACAATTTTTTACAATACGAAATTAACACAAACTCAAATGTACTAAATGGAATAATAAATTTGTTCAACAGCCTCTTATTGTGGGTAACTCAGGAGGTACTTTAAGAACAGGCAGATATAATTTGGAAAGAAAACTCTAATGATTCATAAAATTACCACCGTTCCCATGTAACTGAAAACAATAGAGCCTACCACAAAATATAGAGCATTCAAATCCTTTTAATGGTTTCTCTTTTTTTTTCTTTTAAACTCTCTGCTCCTTTTATCACTAAGATTTTATTTTTTTAATGAAAAGTGGAATGTCCCTGCTGCCCGTTTTCTTCCTTTATTATTTCCTTTTTGTTCTAAAAATGAGGGTAAAATTAAGTGCTTAGATCACTCGAGATTTCCAGATGGTCAGACAAACGAGTATGGGGCTTCTGGGCTTGCGTTTTTCACAAGATATGGACGGACATCTCCCATTCAGGCTCTAAGGCTCTTGTTCAGTACAAATCTGATTTAGCCTAAACCTTCAGTGCGTGACAACCAAATCTCCACACAGGATGAGGGGGCAAAATTGGTTTCACTGCTTAAATTAAAATGGGAAATTCCTATGCATTACACAGTATCCCTTAATTTTCTTGGTGTGTATATCTAAAATAGACATTTGTATACTTTAATCTTTGCATATTATTCTGAAATGTGACTGTTTTTCTTCCTATTTGTCTCCCCTCTCGAGCACCACCTTTTCTCCAGGTTGTTTCATTAAAGTGAAAGACACTCAGTTATGTCCAACTCTTTGTGACCCCACGGACTGAATTCTCCAAGCCAGAATACTGGAGTGGGTAGCCATTCCCTTTTCCAGGGGATCTTCCCAACTCAGGAATTGAACCAGGGTCTCCTGCAGTGCAGGCAGATTCTTTACTAGTTGAGCTACAAGGGAAGCCCTTTTCATTAAGGCTTTTCCTAGTTCCCTGGAGCTACTAATCGTGTGTTACAACCCCAGGCCATTCTTCTTCTTTCACCCCTGGATGTTTCTTTTGCTATTCTCTTTTCTGTCTTAAACTATCTACCATACAATAAGCCTGTGGGTTAAGGATGGAGAGCAACTGGAAGTGTTTAGTTTCTTAAATAAATACGCATATATTGTTTACAATATGCCAGGCGTTCTTCTAGGTGCTTTTAAAGGTATTAACTCATTTAATCCCCAGAGTAACTCTACGAGGCAGATACTACTATGAATTCCACTTGACAGATGATGAAATCGAGGCACAAAGCCCAGGGTAACACAACCAGTGAGCGGTGGAGCCTGATTGGAAGGACTGATGCTGAAGCTGAAGCTCCAATACTTTGGCCACCAGATGCGAAAAACTGGCTCACTGGAAAAGACCTTGATGCTGGGAAAGACTGAAGGCGGGAGGAGAAGGGGACGACAGAGGATGAGATGGTTGGATGGCATCACCAACTCAGTGGACACGAGTTTGGGTAAACTCAGGAGTTAGTGATGGATAGGGAGGCCTGGTGTGCTGCAGTCCTTGGGGTCACAAAGAGTCGGTCATGACTGAGCGACTGAACTGAACTGATGTGGGGGCAGTCAGTCTGGCACCAGAGTGCTTGCTCATAAGAATAAGGAGGAGGAAGAAGAAGGGGGAAGGATAGAAGGAGGAAGGATGCTGGAAAACAGGGAGAATGAGAGAAATGAAAGACTGATTCACTGGGAATGAGAAGGAAGGAGGAAAGGGCAGCTTAGAAGTAGCCATGGAGTCACTCTAAAAATTGGGCTTGATGTTCTCAGGAACCTGGAGCAAGGACATGTAAGGTGGGCATGACCACGTTGGTGGAGGAGTGTTGCCATCGTGAAGATAAATGGTAATTGAAGTGGCTCAAGATCATCAGTGCCCAGAATGCTGGCAGCAGTGGACGAGAACAGCATGAGTGGTCATGTGCTGGCAAGAGGTTAACAGCCTGGTGGCTCAGATGGTAAAGCGTCTGTCTGCAATGCAGGAGACACGGGTTCAATCCCTGGGTTGGGAAGATCCCCTGGAGAAGGAAATGGCAGTCCACTCCAGTACTCTTGCCTGGAAAATGCCATGGATGGAGGAGCCTGGTAGGCTAGAGTTCAAGGGCTCGCAAAGAGCCAGACATGACTGAGCAACTTCACTTTCACTTTTTCTTTCTTTAGGCAGCTGAGGGAGTCCTGATTTGTAATGTTTGATGGTTTCCACTTGTAGACACTCCCGCCACAGCATATCTCAAGCTTCCAATGTGATGTCTCTGAACTCAGAGGTGGGAAGAGATGCACAGTAACACACTTGGTAATACAGTGCTCCTGCCACAGCTATAATAGGGGCAAAAAACTAAGAACAGAGATACTAGTAAATAATCAAGTGATGAGTTTAGTATTTATTACCTTTTCTTAAAAATATTATACGACTTACTTTTTAGTAATGGCTGTGTTTACTAACTGGCTCACACAACTTCTGAAAATTTTAACAGCCAGTTCTTGGGAGCCTGTGGAAGCCAGCTGTACATCAATGAGTGTGAGTATCCAAACACATCCATTCTCAAATCAGAGGGTGGGGATCATGGGGTGGAAACTTGACCTTCACAATGTCCAGAATTCGCCACACCAGGAAATAAATTCAGGAAGAGGCAATCAAAGAAAAATGATGGAGCTTACATATATATATATATATAAACAAACCAAATAGCCACTCTAATCTGATGAAAGGAGATGACCAAGAGGTCAAGTGTGAAAAAGGGAGTTTGAGAAGGTAAGTTCAGAGAAGGTCTGAGTCTACATTTTCTAACATGCCATAGGTCGTGAGCATCAAACAAAAGACCACTGCACAAACCTACCACCTAGCATCACACTCTAAATGAGGGCCTGCCTCTCCACTCTGTTCTACGTAGGCTCTTTATTCACAGGAAACAGAAGTAAAGAAATAGACTAGGACATTCATGAAATAAAAGGCCTTAGGTGAGCAGTAATGATAAACTGTATAAAAAGAGGATTCAGGAACATCACGAGTACAATTTTAGTGTTAGTATCTGACATGGCACTGAGAAAATGTAAAGCTCTGATACAGAGAGGAGAAAATGTAAAGCTCTGATACAGAGAGAAGAAAATGTCAAATATCACAGGGAACTAGTAACCTTTGGAGAAAGTCAGTCATTTCACTCATCAAGGTTTCTCCATAGTCAAGCACAGAGTACTACAGTCATATTCAGTAATTTTTTTCCACTAAATGAATTGCCATTCTATCTGTTCCATGAGGTCTTTGAAATTCTTGTCACTTTGTATACAAACCAATGCTTCTGCGTGTTTGAGTGTGAAACTGTTTATGGAAAACTTTCTGCTTATTTGTTATTCAAGATTCTAGTAATATTTGAAAATTCATGAGCTCCCAAAGGAATTCACATTGAAAATTTGACCTCCAGCTCTTCAGATAATCTCACTAGGTGCAGTACAATAAAGAATTTTATGGCTAAAGCATTTATCAACTGCTTGTAGAACTGGAAGATCAGTGCAAGATCCATCTCATTACTTCAAGCTGCCAAATAATGGGCTGTTTTGCTAATTGACACCAGAACATATAATTATAACTGGCAACCTTACATAGCAGAGCACCTGAGGTCAAAAAATCAGCTAGCTTCCAGATCCCAAGTGGCAAACTGAGGACTGAATTGGAAGTCAGCTAACACAGTTCTCACTTTTATAATTGCTAAGAGGAAGCACAGCTGTAAGCCCCTGGTTGGCTTTGGTAAAGCTAATACTGAGATTAAGACCCTTTCAGCTGTATTGAATACTGTATTTCTAGCTCCTCCCAGATAGCTTCTCTCAAGTGATAAGCATTTCCTGCCATAAAATTCTAGTTTAGAGGACAGATCCTATCTTCCTGCTATAGCTAATGTGGCACAGCTTGGATACAGAAAAACAGAATAACTATGTTTAGTGAAGATGATAAAGATGTACTTAGGGGAGAATTTATCTCTGGGTAAAGAACCTCTTTTCATTCTCTCTCTCCACCCCCAAATCTCAAGAAATGACAGTAAGGAGACTATTTTTGGCCAAGACAGAAATCTATAGGATAAAGAAAATAGGAGGGAGAAGACAAAGACAATGCAATATTGGAAGCAAGAAAGCAGATGCTTCTAACAGGCTCAAGAAAGTGGAATCTTGTCAGTAGTAGAAAAAGCAGAGAAAGAGTCCACTCTCCACTGCAAGTTCCAGACAGCCCCAGGTTTATCTGGATGTGAGGGCAAAAGAAGAGGAGTGACTAATATAAGGAGTGGCTAAAACAAGGAGGATTAGTTGAAAGTCTATTATTTTAAAAAAGTAGATCTACAGACTACACTCCCTGTTGGGTCACTGTCTCTCCTCTACTCTGGTAAAAATCTGAAGGTTTATTCCTTGGAAAGAGTGAAACAGAAGGTCTCTGGGCTCAGAGACAGAATGAACAACTAAAGATGGGGGAAAACAGAGGAGTTAAGTGAATTTATGCATATCCCTGGCCTTCTTTCATCTTCTTCCCACTTGGTTCCCTGGATGATGGCAGTGAGGCCTTCAACCTCCAGGCAGCAGATGAGAGAATCTTTCTCTGGGAAGTCTGGTCCAAGAGAAATGACCTGAAGATACTGACATTGGAGGTATCTCAAACAAATAACCCAGTCAAATCTTCAAGGTTCCATGACACCAGCCCAAGCCAGGAAGTGAGTTAAAAGAACAAATAAAAGCTAAAGAGCTCTGACCCTTAATATTTGAAAACTAGAAAGGATCTCTTTGCAGCAACCTCCATACAGAACTCTTATTACAGAGGGTTTCAAGTCCTTTAATTTACTTATTAGAGAAAATGCTTGTTTTTTTACCTTCTGTGTTCTTGGCAATTATTTGATTACCAAATTGATGAAATAACCTCCGATTCATGCTGCTTTAAATGAGAAGACCATTAGCACACATGCTTTCAAGATCCCTGGGAACCATACAGTCAGATAACACACAGAGGGCAGTGCACAAGTCATAATCTTCCTTTAATTAAGTCAATCAATACACATTTGCTCAGGTTCTACTGAAAGGACCCAGTCTCTTTTAATATGCACACCCACCTCTGAGGTTTCTAAAAATTAGTCTTTGGCAGGTTTAAGTAAGTGATTAGAGTTTTCCACTGTTATCCTACAGGTCAGACCAAGTATCACATTTAAGTGAATGTGGCAGGATAATTTTCTAGAGACTCATTTCTGTTCTCACTGAGACAGGAACCTTGGCAGGACAGAGGGGGGCAGGGACACTCTATAAGAATATTCTTCTCCTTTTCTGCTCCCACTTGTACAAGAAAAAGCAAATCTTTGGTTCCCCAGGAAAGGATTAACAGCTGCCTTTTGCTTCAAGCAGTTCCCAAAAAGAAAATCTAACATCCAGGTCTCTGAAAAGAGCTAGATTGCCTAGGGGGAAAGGGCAGGAGGTTTTGCATGCTTTGGAAGTACTGGGACAGTGATGGTAATGACCACAGTGAACTTTCACTGAGTTCTGACAGTTTTAACACCTTAGACGGTGTTCACATTAATATGTAAGTTAGAAGTTTACACAGTAATTTCTTTCATCCTTGCAACAACCCTGTGAAGTAGGTAATGTTATCGCCATTTTTCAATGGGAAGAATGGGGGGAAGAGATAGGGAGTCTGGGATGGACATGGACACACTGCTATACTGAAGATGGATAACCAACAAGGACCTACTGTATAGCATGGGGAACTCTGCTCAATGTTATGTGGTAGCCTCGATAGGAGGAGATTTTGGGGGAGAGTGGATACATGTCATCCAAGGTAAAGAGCAGTGGCTATGCTTTGCTGGAGTAGCTGTGAAGAGAACCCCACGTCCAAGGTAAGAGAAACCCAAGTAAGCCGGTAGGTGTTGCGAGAGGGCATCAGAGGGCAGACACACTAAAACCATAATCACAGAAAACTAGCCAATCTGATCACAGGACCACAGTCGTGTCTAACTCAATGAAACTAAGCCATGCCATGTGGGGCCACCCAAGACCATCGGGTCATGGTGGAGAGGTCTGACAGAATGCGGTCCACTGGAGGAGGGAATGGCAAACAACTTCAGTATTCTTGCCTTGAGAACCCCATGAACAGTAGGAAAAGGCAAATTGATAGGATACTGAAAGAGGAAATCCGCAGGTCGGTAGGTGCCCAATATGCTACTGGAGATCAGTGGAGAAATAACTCCAGAAAGAATGATGGGATGGAGCCAAAGCAAAAACAATACCTAGTTGCAGATGTGACAGGTGATAGAAGTAAGGTCTGATGCTGTAAAGAGCAATATTGCATAGGAACCTGGAATGTTAGGTCCATGAATCAAGGCAAATTGGAAGTGGTCAAACAGGAGATGGCAAGAGTGAATGTCGACATTCTAGGAATCAGTGAACTCAAATGGACTGGAATGGGTGAATTTAACTCAGATGACCATTATATCTACTACTGTGGGCAGGAATCCCTTAGAAGAAATGGAATAGCCATCATGGTCAACAATAGAGTCCAAAATGCAGTACTTGGATGCAGTCTCGGAAATGACAGAATGATCTCTGTTCGTTTCCAAGGCAAACCATTCAATATCACAGTAATCTAAGCCTATGCCCCAACCAGTAACGCTGAAGAAGCTGAAGTTGAACGGTTCTATGAAGACCTACAAGACCCTTTAGAACTAACACCCCCAAAAGATGTCCTTCTCATTATAGGGGACTGGAATGCAAAAGTAGGGAGTCAAGGAACACCTGGAGTAACAGGCAAATTTGGCCTTGGAGTACAGAATGAAGCAGGGCAAAGGCTAATAGAGTTTTGCCAAGAGAATGCACTGGTCATAGCAAACACCCTCTTCCAACAACACAAAAGAAGACTCTACACATGGACATCACCAGATGGTTGACACCAAAACCAGATTGATTATATTCTTTGCAGTCAAAGATGGAGAAGCTCTATATAGTCAGCAAAAACAAGACCTGGAGCTGACTGTGGCTCAGATCATGAACTCTTTATTGCCAAATTCAGACTTAAACTGAAGAAAGTAGGGAAAACCACTCAACCATTCAGGTATGACCCTAATCAAATCCCTTATGACTATACAGTGGAAGTGAGAAATAGATTTAAGGGACTAGATCTGATAGACAGAGAGCCTGATGAACTATGGATGGAGGTTCGTGACACTGTACAGGAGACAGGGATCAAGACCATCCCCATGGAAAAGAAATGCAAAAAGGCAAAATGGTTGTCTGAGAAGGCCTTAAAAATAGCTGTGCATCTTTTCATGTGTTTGTTAGCCATCTGTATGTCTTCCTTGGAGAAATGTCTGTTGAGTTCTTTGGCCCATTTTTTGATTGGGTCATTTATTTTTCTGGAGTTGAGCTGGAGGAGTTGCTTGTATATTTTTGAGATTAATCCTTTGTCTGTTGCTTCATTTGCTATTATTTTCTCCCAATCTGAGGGCTGTCTTTTCACCTTGCTTATAGTTTCCTTTGTTGTGCAAAAGCTTTTAAGTTTCATTAGGTCCCATTTGTTTATTTTTGCTTTTATTTCTGAAATTCTGGGATGTGGGTCATAGAGGATCCTGCTGTGATTTATGTCGGAGAGTGTTTTGCCTATGTTCTCCTCTAGGAGTCTTATAGTTTCTGGTCTTACATTTAGATCTTTAATCCATTTTGAGTTTATTTTTGTGTATGGTGTTAGAAAGTGTTCTAGTTTCATTCTTTTACAGGTGGTTGACCAGTTTTCCCAGCACCACTTGTTAAATAGGTTATCTTTTTTCCATTGTATATCCTTGCCTCCTTTGTCGAAGGTAAGGTGACCATAGGTTCGTGGACTTATCTCTGGGCTTTCTATTCTGTTCCATTGATCTATATTTCTGTCTTTGTGCCAGTACCATACTGTCTTGATGACTGTGGCTTTGTAGTAGAGTCTGAAGTCAGGCAGATTGATTCCTCCAGTTCCATTCTTCTTTCTCAGGATTACTTTGGCTATTCGAGGTTTTTTGTATTTCCATACAAATTGTGAAATTATTTGTTCTAGTTCTGTGAAAAATACTGTTGGTAGTTTGATAGGGATTGCATTGAATCTATAGATTACTTTGGGTAGTATAGCCATTTTGACAATATTGATTCTTCCAATCCATGAACACGGTATATTTCTCCATCTGCTTGTGTCCTCTTTGATTTCTTTCATCAGTGTTTTATAGTTATCTATGTATAGGTCTTTTGTTTCTTTAGGTAGATATACTCCTAAGTATTTTATTCTTTTTGTTGCAATGGTGAATGGTATTGTTTCCTTAATTTCTCTTTCTCTTTTCTCATTGTTAGTGTATAGGAATGCAAGAGATTTCTGTGTGTTAATTATATATCCTGCAACTTGACTGTATTCGTTGATTAGCTCTAGTAATTTTCTGGTAGAGTCTTTAGGGTTTTCTATGTAGAGGATCATGTCATCTGCAAACAGCGAGAGTTTCACTTCTTCTTTTCCTATCTGGATTCCTTTTACTTCTTTTTCTGCCCTGATTGCTGTGGCCAAAACTTCCAAAACTATGTTGAATAGTAGTGGTGAGAGTGGGCACCCTTGTCTTGTTCCTGATTTCAGGGGAAATGCTTTCAATTTTTCACCATTGAGGGTGATGCTTGCTGTGGGTTTGTCATATATAGCTTTTATTATGTTGAGGTATGTTCCTTCTATTCCTGCTTTCTGGAGAGTTTTAATCATAAATGGATGTTGAATTTTGTCAAAGGCTTTTTCTGCATCTATTGAGATAATCATATGGTTTTTATCTTTCAATTTGTTAATGTGGTGTATTACATTGATTGATTTGCAGATATTAAAGAATCCTTGCATTCCTGGGATAAAGCCCACTTGGTCATGATGAATGATTTTTTTAATATGTTGTTGGATTCTGTTTGCTAGAATTTTGTTAAGGATTTTTGCATCTATGTTCATCAGTGATATTGGCCTGTAGTTTTCTTTTTTTGTGGCATCTTTGTCTGGTTTTGGAATTAGGGTGATGGTGGCCTCATAGAATGAGTTTTGCAAATCAAAACCACAATGAGGTACCATTACACGCCAGTCAGGATGGCTGCTATCCAAAAGTCTACAAGCAATAAATGCTGGAGAGGGTGTGGAGAAAAGGGAACCCTCTTACACTGTTGGTGGGAATGCAAATTAGTACAGCCACTATGGAAAACAGTGTGGAGATTTCTTAAAAAGCTGGAAATAGAACTGCCATATGACCCAGCAATCCCACTTCTGGGCATACACACCAAGGAAACCAGATCTGAAAGAGCCACATGCACCCCAATGTTCATCGCAGCACTGTTTATAATAGCCAGGACATGGAAGCAACCCAGATGCCCATCAGCAGACGAATGGATGAGGAAGCTGTGGTACATATACACCATGGAATACTACTCAGCCATTAAAAAGAATTCATTTGAATCAGTTCTAATGAGATGGATGAAACTGGAGCCCATTATACAGAGCGAAGTAAGCCAGAAAGATAAAGACCATTACAGTATACTAACACATATATATGGACTTTAGAAAGATGGTAACGATAACCCTATATGCAAAACAGAAAAAGAGACTCAGATGTATGGAACAGACTTGTGGACTCTGGGAGAAGGAGAGGGTGGGATGTTTCAGGAGAACAGCATTGAAACATGTATATTATCTAGGGTGAAACGGATAACCAGCTCAGGTTGGGTACATGAGACAAGTGCTCGGGCCTGGTGCACTGGGAAGACCCAGAGGGATCGGGTGGAGAGGGAGGTGGGAGGGGGGACTGGGATGGGGAATACATGTAAATCCATGGCTAATTCATATCAATGTATAACAAAAACTACTGTAATGATGTAAAGTAATTAGCCTCCAACTAATAAAAATTAAAAAAAAAAATAGCTGTGAAAAGAAGAGAAGTGAAAAGCAAAGAAGAAAAGGAAAGATACATTCATTTGAATGCAGAGTTCCAAAGAATAGCCAGGAGAGATAAGAAAGCCTTACTCAGCGATCAATGCAAAGAAATAGAGGAAAACGACAGAATGGGAAAGACTAGAGATCTCTTCAAGACAATGAGAGATACCAAGGGAACATTTCATACAAAGATGGGTTCCATAAAGGACAGAAATGATATGGACCTAACGGAAGCAGAAGATATTAAGAAGAGGTGGCAGGAATATACAGAAGAACTGTACAAAGAAGATCTTCACAACCCAGATAATCACAATGGTGTGATCACTCACCTAGAGCCAGACATCCTAGAATGTGAAGTCAAGTGGGCCTTAGAAAGCATCACTATGAACAAAGCTAGTGGAGGTGATAGAATTCCAGTTGAGCTGTTTCAAATCCTGAAAGATGATGCTGTGAAAGTGCTGCACTCAATATGCCAGCAAATTTGGAAAACTCAGTAGTGGCCACAGGACTGGAAAAGGTCAGTTGTCATTCCAATCCCTAAGAAAGGCAATGCCAAAGAATGCTCAAACTACTGCACAATTGCACTCATCTCACATGCTAGTAAAGTAATGCTCAAAATTCTCCAAGCCAGGCTTCAGCAATACATGAACTGTGAACTTCCAGATGTTCAAGCTGGTTTTAGAAAAGGCAGAGGAACCAGAGATCAAATTGGCAACATCTGCTGGATCATCGAAAAAGCAAGAGAGTTCCAGAAAAACATCTTATTTCTGCTTTATGGACTATGCCAAAGCCTTCGACTGTGTGGATCACAATAAACTGTGGAAAACTCTGAAAGAGATGGTAATACCAGACCACCTGATCTGCCTCTTGAGAAACCTGTACGCAGGTCAGGAAGCAACAGTTAGAACTGGACATGGAACAATAGAGTGGTTCCAAATAGGAAAAGTAGTACGTCAAGGCTGTATATTGTCACCTTGCTTACTTAACTTACATGCAGAGTACATCATGAGAAACGCTGGGCTGGAAGAAGCACAAGCTGGAATCAGGATTGCCAGGAGAAATATCAATAACCTCAGATATGCAGATGACACCACCCTTATGGCAGAAACTGAAGATGAACTAAAAAGCCTCTTGATGAAAGTGAAAGAGGAGAGTGAAAAAGTTGGCTTCAAGCTCAACATTCAGAAAACTAACTAGGATCATGGCATCTGGTCCCATTACCTCATGGGAAATAGATGGGGAAACAGTGGAAACAGTGTCAGACTTTATTTTTTGGGGCTCCAAAATCACTGCAGATGGTGACTGCAGCCTTGAAATTAAAAGACGCTTACACCTTGGAAAGTTATGACCAACCTAGATAGCATATTAAAAAGCAGAGACATTACTTTGCCAATAAAGGTCCATCTGGTCAAGGCTATGTTTCTTCCAGTGGTCATGTATGGATGTGAGAGTTGGACTGTGAGGAAAGCTGAGCACCAAAAAATTGATGCTTTTGAACTATGGTGTTGGAGAAGACTCTTGAGAGTCCCTTGGACTGCAAGGAGATCCAACCAGTCCATCCTAAAGGAGATCAGTCCTGAGTGTTCATTGGAAGGACTGATGCTGAAGCTGAAACTCCAGTACTTTGGCCACCTCATGAGAAGAGTTGACTCATTGGAAAAGACCCTGATGCTGGGAGGGATTGGGGGCAGGAGGAGAAGGGGACGACAGAGAATGAGATGGCTGGATGGCATCACTGAGTAATGGGCATGAGTTTGAGTAAGCTCCGGGAGTTGGTGATGGACAGGGAGGCCTGGCGTGCTGCTATCCATGGGGTCACAAAGAGTCGGACACAACCGAGTGACTGAACTGAACTGAACTGGATACATGTATATGTATGGCTGAGTCCCTTTGCTGTTCACCTGTAACCATCACAACACTGTTAACTGGCTACACATCAACATAAAATTTAAAAGTTTAAAAATAAATGAGTAAATAAAACAAAGGGGAAACCTGAGACACAGAGAGGGTGGGAAATGCGACCAAGGCTACACAGGCAGTAGAACAGGGAAATCAGATAATTAAATTGGAAGGTACTGATGGGCTCAGTGGAGGACGGGCGTGGCAATGCCCCAAATGAACCAAGCCCACTGCCCACCCTACACCCCCTCACCAGGAAAGGCCCAGCGGTCTCACCAGCACCGCCTGCCTAGCTGGCATTATCTCCTGCCTTCTTCCCCCAAGATCCACGGCTGTCCTGAACCACACGACTCCTGCCACATCAGGGCCTTAGGACCTTCTCTTTCTAATACATGAAATGGCCACTCCTCCTTTCTCTGCTTGGTACTCCCCTGCTCAATCTGCAAGCTCAAATGTTAGCCTTCTCTGTGAAGCTTTTCCTCACTTTTCCTGAATTGGTCGTTTATCCCTTTGTGTTCCCACAGTGCTCTGGACAAATTATGACTACAGAATTAAGTGTTTTCCCAACTCCCGACCATTCACTGAAGCTAGCGCTTGAGACACACAAGGCCCTGAATATTCTGAGTGGCCGGTCGGCATCTGGTACCCTCTAAGCCCCATGCCCGAGGGAGGCAGTAGACATCGGACAGCCCGAGGCAAGAGTCAGAAAGACTGGGATTCACCGCAGACTCTGTCAGTGACTGGCCCTGTAACCTCAAAAAGTCACACTTGATTTCTCTCAACCTCATGACTGTTGCAAAGATTAAATGAGATCATACATATGAAAAACATATTGCCTTCTTCATAAATGATAGTTTAATGAATGCAATTTTCCTGAGAAAATACTGAGAAATAAATATAGTCTTTACTAAGAAAATACACACAGCAAAATAGATGTCTCCAAGTTCACAATGAGTGGACAATAATAAAGGTACCGTAATGAAGCAATCAGGGCTTCTCTGGTGGCTCAGAGGTAAAGAATCCACCTGCAGTGCAGGAGACGTGGGTTCAATCTATGGATCAGGAAGATTCCCTGGAGAAGGAAATGGCAACCCATTCCAGTATTCTTGCCTGGGAGATCCCATGGACAGAGGAGCCTGGTGGGCTACAGTCCATGTGTTTGGGAAGAATAGCACACAACTTAGCAACTAAACAATTGAGCAATTAACTAGGATACAAGTATTTCTACAGAGGAATGAGTGAAAATGAAAATGCAAAAGATGCGAAGATAATCTAGTTCAAAAACATGCTGGCAATATTATCATAATTTAAAAGAACTGCTAACACACATTTCTACACATAAGTAAATGACATAAGAGGACTCTCAAGGTGGCATCGAAAACAAGCTACACTTTTGTTTTCATCTGTTTCTTTCAACGCACTGTCAAAGAATTTTTTAATCTTCATTTCTACAAATAAAAGGTTTCCATTTTTTTAAGGGAATGAAAACAAGAAATTAATTAAAAATAAAAATCTCAGAAATCATCTCAAATTGATCAAGCAAATGGAACTAGTGAAGATAAAAACTTTGTCCCATGAAATTTATCTAGGAAAAATGTTAAAGCATTATACTAATACAATGTTAAACATCTTTGAAATTATATATAATAATAATATATATTATTATTATATATTGTTATATACTATATATTGTTATATAGTATATATTAATATATAATATATTTATTATATATATTTATAATATTACATGTGGATTATATATTAATATATTATTATGTATAATATATTATTATATACTGCTATATATTATATATTATTATGTTATATATATTATTGCATATATTATTATATATAATATATATTATATTAATCCTTAACTATTCACTTTCATTTTTCAGGCAAAATTTTTCAAAATCCTAATCCCCTAACAGGTGCTTTACTTATTTCAAAATAATACTTAATAAGACAAAGGTCCCATACAACCATATACTTTATATAATTTCTTACATACCCATTTGTGATGCTTTTTGGAAAATATATTCATACATTTGCACTTGTTGGAGAAGACTTCACAGGTCTTAATGTAATTCCATAATGATTCATAACAAATTAATGATTCATCATTATTAATATCAACCTGTTTAGTAATATATATTCTTACTCTCAGTAAAGTACTGCAAATCAGAAAATCAGACAGACAACCTTTTCTAGAATAAATAGGCTTTGACTAAGCAATGGCAACCCACTCCAGTACTCTTGCCTGGAAAATCCCATGGGCAGAGGAGCCTGGTGGGCTGCAGTCCATGTGGTCGTGAAGAGTCAGACAAGACTGAGCGACTTCACTTTCACTTTTTACTTTCATGCATTGGAGAAGGAAATGGCAACCCACTCCAGTGTTCTTGCCTGGAGAATCCCAGGGACGGGGGAGCCTGGTGGGCTGCCGTCTATGGGGTCGCACAGAGTCGGACACGACTGAAGTGACTTAGCAGCAGCAGCATCAAGGGTGAAGCACAAGGGATTTGGTACCCAGTTTTATTATGACTGCTGTTCATGTTAACTCGGAAGTATTCAGTTTTGCTTGTATTAACCAACTTTCAGTACTTAACTTTCTTAATCAGTCAAGTATTCAAAGGAAACTAGATGCAAGCATTACTACCCTCTTCAACAACAGGAACTCAGATGCATGAAAAGTACAATACTGTGAGAACTGATAAATAAGAGAGGATTTACGAGAGAGATGTATTTTTCATATACAGACTTGAATTTACGTTTCTTGAATGCAAGCTAGGTCCTATCCACTTTTGTATATCTCAGAGCACCTAATGCTGTAGTTTGTATGTAAATAGTTAGCAATCACTGATTATTTGCGTCTTGAAATAACCATAGGAGTTAGAGAAAAGGAACCTCTGGCATTTTCATCAAATGCACCAATGGCTTCCAGAGACAATGAGAGCAACCACGTGGGCATATCTCCCTATCAGAGCACAGAATGGGGAAGATGGGTATAATGACAATGTAACCGGATTGAGAAACCACAGGAGGAGCTCAGGGCTGGAGAGATAGTGTTCAGACAGGCTCTATCCCTTTACTGGCCCTGGGCCATCAAGTATTATCACAGTATATGAGGACTAACTTCTCATTATAGGGGACTGGAATGCAAAAGTAGGAAGTCAAGAAACACCTGGAGTAACAGGCAAATTTGGCCTTGGAGTACAGAATGAAGCAGGGCAAAGGCTAACAGAGTTTTGCCAAGAGAACACACTGCTCATAGCAAACAACCTCATCCAATAATACAAGAGAAGACTCTACATATGGACATCACCAGATGGTCAATACCGAAATCAGATTGATTATATTCTTTGCAGTCAAAGATGGAGAAGCTCTACAAGTCAGCAAAAACAAGGCTGGGAGCGGACTGTGGCTCAGATCATGAACTCCTTATTGCCAAATGCAGATGCAAATTGAAGGAAGCAGGGAAAACCACTAGACCATTCAGGTATGACCTAAATCAAATCCCTTATGATTATACAGTGGAAGTGAGAAATAGATTCAAGGGATTAGATCTGATAAACAGTGCCTGAAGAACTATGGACGGAGGTTTGTGACACTGTACAGGACGTCACTAGGGATCAAGACCATCCCCAAGAAAAAGAAATGCAAAAAGGTGAAATGGGTGTTTGAGGAGGCCTTACAAATAGCTGTGAAAAGAAGAGAGGTGAAAGGCAAGGGAGAAAAGGAAAGATATACCCATTCGAATGCAGAATCCCAAAGAATAGCAAGGAGAGATAAGAAAGCCTTCCTCAGTGATCAGTGCAAAGAAATAGATGATAACAAAAGACTGGGAAAGACTAGAGATCTCTTCAAGAAAAGTAAGAGATACCAAGGGAACATTTCAGGCAAAGATGGGCACAATAAAGGACAGAAATGGTATGGACCTAACAGAAGCAGAAGATATTAAGAAGAGGTGGCAAGAATACACAGAAGAACTATACAGAAAAGATCTTCACCACCAGCCCAGGTTGGATGCATGAGACAAGTGCTTAGGGCTGGTGCACTGGGAAGACCCTGAGGGATGGGATGGGGAGGGAGGCGAGAGGGGGGATAGGGATGGGGAACACATGTAAATCCATGGCTGATTCATGTCAATGTATGGCAAAAACCACTACAATATTGTAAAGTAATTAGCTTTCAACTAATAAAAATAAAAAAAAAACATTAAAAAAAAAAAAAAAAAAGATCTTCACAACCCAGATAATCATGATAGTGTGATCACTCACCTAGAGCCAGACATCCTAGAATGTGAAGTCAAGTGGGCCTTAGGAAGCATCACTACAAACAAACTACTGGAGGTGATGGAATTCCATCTCAGCTATTTCAAATCCTAAAAGTTGATGCTGTGAAAGTGCTGCACTCAATATGCCAGCAAATTTGGAAAACTCAGCAGTGGCCACAGGACTGGGAAAGGTCAGTTTTCATTCCAATCCCAAATAAAGGCAATGCCAAAGAATGCTCAAACTACTGAACAATTGCACTCATCTCACATGCTAGTAAAGTAATGCTCAAAATTCTCCCAAGTCAGGCTTCAACAGTACATGAACCATGAACTTCCAGATGTTCAAGCTGGTTTTAGAAAAGGCAGAGGAATCAGAGATCAAATTGCCAACATCCACTGGATCATCGAAAAAGCAAGAGTTCTAGAAAAACATATACTTCTGTTTTATGGACTATGCCAAAGCCTTTGACTGTGTAGATCACAACAAACTGTGGAAAATTCTTCAAGAGATGGGAATACCAGACCATCTGACCTGCCTGCTGAGAAATCTTTATGCAGGTCAGGAAGCCAACAGTTAGAACTGGACATGGAACAACAGACTGGCTCCAAATAGGAAAAGGAGTACGTCAAGGCTGTATATTGTCACCCTGCTTATTTAACTTATATGTAGCTTACATGATGAGAAACGTTGGGCTGGATGGAACACAAGCTGGAATCAAGATTCCCAGGAGAAGTATCAATAACCTCAGGTATGCAGATGACACCACCGTTACGGCAGAAAGTGAAGAAGAACGAAAGAGCCTCTTGATGAAAGTCAAAGAGGAGAGTGAAAAAGCTGGCTTAAAATTTAACATTCAGAAAACTAAGATCATGGCATCTGGTCCCATCACTTCATGGCAAATAGATGGGGAAACAGTGGAAACAGTGAGAGACTATTTCTTTGGGCTCCAAAATCACTGCAGATGGTGACTGCAGCCATGAAATTAAAAGACTCTTGCTCCTTGGAAGAAAGTTATGACCAACCTAGACAGCATATTAAAAAGCAGAGACATTACTTTACTGCAAAATGTCTGTCCAGTCAGAGCTATGGTTTTTCCAGTAGTCATGTATAGATGTGAGAAGTGGACTATAAAGAAAGCTGAGTACCGAAGAATTGATGCTTTTGAACTGTGGTGTTGGAGGACTCTTGAGAGTCCCTTGGACTGCAAAGAAATCCAACCAGTCCATCCTAAAGGAAATTAGTCCCGAATATTCATTGGAAGGACTGATGTTGAAGCTTAAACTCCAATACTTTGGCCACCTGATGCAAAGAACTGACTCAGTGGAAAAGACCCTGATGCTGGGAAGGCAGGAAGAGAAGAGGACGACAGAGGATGAGATGGTTGTATGGAATCACCAACTCAATGGACATGAGTTTGAGTATACTCTGGGAGTTGGTGATAGACAGGGAGGCCTGGTGTGCTGCAGTCCATGGGTTTGCAAAGAGTCTGACACGACTGAACTGAACTGGACTGATGAGGACTAGCAGACCAATCCTTGGGTCTATCCTCTTAAGAGTTCCTGTTCTGAGGAATCCCATCAGCTAGCCTCTCTTCTATATCTTTACCTCTTACCATGTCAGACTAGATCCAAATACACCATAGCATGTCAATATTTAGCTTTCCACAACTGGTATATGTAATTTACTTACAAAATCCCAAAATTTGAGTGGCAGGAAAGCTATCTCTTATTCTAGAATTACCTATACTAACCAAACCCCGCTGCCTTTTCTAATTTGAATACAAATGTCTGAAAGGCCATAAGAAAAGGATTTGACAATTTACTGCTTACCAATATGTTACTGATTGATGTTTGGCAAGTTACTAAATACTAATATTTACAGGAAAAAATACTAGTATTTACAGGAAAACTTTGGGAGCAGGTAGAAATACCTAACAGTCTCATCAACTTTTATAAATTAACATGACCCCCTAAAACTTTCCTGATTCAGAAGAGGCAGTGAAGTCAAGAGAGAAGAACATGGAGTCAGGGTTAGAAGATCTGGATATTAGATCCCGATCTACCACTGACTAGTTGTGCTACAGTAACTAAGTCATAAGTTTCCTTCTCTATCAAATGGAAGAAACAATCTACCTTACAAGGCTGTTGTGCACATGATACCACAGCTTTAGTTAAGATGCTGTCCAAATATTCACTGATTTCATCAATTTCCATATAGAAATAAATTTTGTGGTAGCTTACTTGTTAAGTCGTGTCTGACTCTTACGACTCCATGAACTGTAGCCCGTCAGGCTCTTCAGTCCATGGGATATCCAGGGCAAGAATACTGGGGTGGGTTGCCATTTCCTTCTCCAGGGGATCTTTCTGACCCAGGGATCAAACATGTGTCTACTCTGTAGAATGCAGATTTTTTTTTTTTTAATTGCTGAGCTACCAGGGAAGCCATCTACGGACCTAGTCAAATCAAGTTTCAGAAACCTATGAACAAATAATCACAGTGGCTATAACACAATGCTCTGTACCATGTCATTGGGGCTATTTATAAGCAGCCAGCAGAGATTACAGCAGAGATAGCCATTATCAAAAGAAGAACTGATGACGGTGAAAGCAGTAAGTCTTAGACATGTAAAGGAGAAATTCCAGAAACAACATGAGAAGATAGAGTTATTATGGCTGCTAATATCATCCTAAACATGTATAAATAGAAAATAACTCAATAGCCACCTAATACGTACAGTGAAATTTGTTTACTCATAAAGCTCTGTTTGGCCAGTAGATTCCAGTAGAACTGTTAATTGTCACAACTGTCAGTCACTAGTATATCAGAGCTTCATAGCTGGGCAGTTTTTCAAAAAAAGAAAGCCATCCCAAACTGCATCTGCCAGGCTCAAGGCGGGATCTTTCACACTGGCTCACTTCTGGCTCTTGGTCTTCCTCCCTCAGTCTCCCACTCTCAGTGTCCCCTGCCCTCACCCCCCACCCCCATAGCCCTGCCTTACTCCTTACTGGGACAGGAGACCCAGGAGAACAGCTGGCCTCAGCTCTCCTCAGGACAAACAGGAAAAAGAAACCGGTAGGGCAGAGTCATCAGGGCTCCCACCCCACCAAGGCCTGAGCCCAGGAACTGGGGAAGAGACCTGCCTCTTGCCAACATACACACACACGCACATAACACAAAGGATCAAACAAACAGACCAAAAAGCATAAACAAACATAACTGGGCCAGCAAGGAGGAATGGAGGGTGGCCTTCAGTGGCTTCCTGCACCCATTCTCTTAGGCATACTCTAACACAGCCTTTATTTTCTTGGCAAAATATTTAAAGGAAATATAAAACATAAATAGAAAAGTGCATTAAGAAGAAGCATAAAGCTCAATACATTTTTATGAAGTTAACCCATCCATATAATGACTACCTAATCAATAGGAAACAGTGGCTGACTTTATTTTTTTGGGCTCCAAAATCACTGCAGCTGGTGACTGCAGCCATGAAATGAAAAGACGCTTACTCCTTGGAAGGAAAGTTATGACTAACCTAGACAGCATATTAAAAAGCAGAGACATTGCTTTGCCAACAAAGGTCTGTCTAGTCAAGGCTATGGTTTTTCCAGTAGTCATGTATGGATGTGAGAGTTAGACTATAAAGAAAGCTGAGTGCCAAAGAATTGATGCTTTTGAACTGTGGTGTTGGAGAAGACTCTTGAGAGTCCCTTGGACTGCAAGGAGATCCAACCAGTCCATCCTAAAGGAGATCAGTCCTGGGTATTTTTTGGAAGGACTGATGTTGAAGCTGAAACTCCAATACTTTGGCCACCTGATGCAAAGCGCTGTCTCATTTGAAAAGACCCTGATGTTGGGAAAGATTGAAGGCAAGGGGAGAAGGGGACGGCAGAGGATGAGATGGTTAGATGGCATCACCGACTCAATGGATTTGAGTTTTGGTAAACTCCAGGAGTTGGTGATGGACAGGGAGGCCTGGCGTGCTGCAGTTCATGGGGTTGCAAAGAGTCGGACACGACTGAGTGACTGAACTGAAGAGAACTGAATCAACAGGATAGCACTGTCTGCATTCCAGAAGCCTCTGTTATTCACTCTGCCAGCTGCTTTCCTTGGCCACAATTTACCACTGTCCTGACTTGGATCTCTTTGATTCCTCCAACCTGTTTTTGAACTGATAGAAACTTTTGTGTATAGTTTTCTGGCTCAATACTATATCTGTGAGATTCATCCATGTTGTGGTATTTAGCAAGAGGCTATTCTTTTTCATTGCATTATAGTATTCCTGTAAGCAGACATACTATAAACTATCTATTGTTTATAGACATTGGGTTGCTTCCAGTTATGCTATGAACATTCTAGTTCATGCTTTTTGGTGAATATATGTACATAGTTTCATTGGGTTTATACCTAAGGGTGGAACTGCTGCTGATAACAGGATATTTATTAATATGATCATCTTTACCAGATACTGCCAAAGAGTTTCCGAAGTAGTTGTGTCAATTTGCACTCCTACCAGCAATGTGTGAGAATTCTACTTCCTCCATTCTTACTGCATTAGGTACGGCAATGTTTTTGAAGCCATTTTGCTAGTGGTATCTCAGTTGGTTGTTGTTCAGTTGCTAAGTCGCGTCTGATTCTTTGTGACACTGTGGACTGCAGCACTCTATGCTCCCCTGTCCTCCACTATCTCCCAGAGTTTGCTCAGATTCATGTCCATTGAGTTGGTGATGGTATATAACAATCTCAGTATATCAATATGGTATTCTATATTTCCCTTAAGACTAATGATGCTGAACATCTTTTCTTATGTGTACTGAGTTTATTTTCATAACTTCCTATTCAAGTCTTTTGCCCATTGTTAAATTGGGTTGTGTGTCTTTTATTACTAGTTTGTAGAAGTTCTAGATCTATTCTGGACACATATCTTTTGTTGAAAGCATGTAGTACAAATCTCACTCTAGGGTTTGCTTTTTTACTCCCTCTTAAGATGTCTTTTAGTGAACAGAAGATCTTAATGAAGCTCAATCTTTTCTTTCATTATGTGTTTTTTATGTCTTGTTTGAAAAGTCTTTGCCTAAGTCATGAAGATATTCTCCTACAAAAGCCTTATTTTGAAATTCCAGTTGGATATCTAGTTGATCCAGCACCCACTACTGAAATGATCACCCTTCACTTATGGCCCTCCAAGGGCACTTTTGTCATAAACCATCTGTTGTCTGTTTTTGACCCTCTATTCTGCTTCACTGATTTGTCTTTAATATGAAAAACTGTGCTGACCTCCTCCTGGTGGTATTTGTACTTTCAATATTCATTGATAAAGCAACTATATAATGAACCAAAATACTATGAATTCAGTAATGTTTATAGATCATATTATAGTGTATTGTTATTATAACTTCTATCTGTATTGATGGAGTCCATTTATGTATGATATATAATTATTCAGATTCACGAACCTTGCAAAAACTCAGGCACTCAGCCTTGTAAATGATGCTTTAGAAGTAATTTTTAAAAGCTTTTACTCACAAATCTTTGCCCTAATATAACTTCTCACCATTAACAAAAATCTATCACCAATACCAAATGTAAAAAGAAACATGTATGTGTATATGTATGTATACAAGTGTCTGTATTTGCTTTAAAAAACAACCTTGGCTTCTTGTAGAGAGCTTTGAAAAATCTTAGGAGCAGCCATCAGTTTCACAGCTGAAAGCAATGATTTAGCTTACCTAAAGGTCATCTTTTGTGCCATAACTAGGATTTCAGTTAATCAATCAATAAATCAATTGAGCAACCCAAGAAATAAAATGCCTCAGTTAATGAAGTCTCCAGGAATAAAGCTCTTTTTAATGAAGCAAAACAAAGGGGAAAAAAAGGATAAAGAAAACTAAAGATATGAACCATGTGGGTCAGTTTTGGTGTGTGCCTTATGGCTTTATCAGACTGTTTCTAAAGTTACACATGCAAACAGCTGATCAAGTACCCTGTTTCATGACTTTTATTTGCAGTCACCAAGGAAAATGGGTCTGATCTTAGAACTTTGAAAACATCCTTTTGACTTTCCAACCTTGCCTCCTCCACCTTTCATTATCTTGACATGTGAGCTACTTACTTCCAAACCAGTGTTTCTCAAAGTATGGTCCAGAAACAACTTCATGAGCATCACCCTGGAGTGTCTGTTAAAGCTGGCAATTCTCATGCCCCAGCCCAGATCCAGAGAATCAGAATCTGTGCGGAGGGACCTGGGAATTTCCATTTTAAAACAAAGTCCGCAGGCAGTTTTTTACACACCCGGATTTGAGAACCACTGTTTCTGGTCCTATCGAAAGCTCTTCTCATTTCCTGACAACCACTGGGGATCTCTTCTACAACTTAGCACCTGCCCTGCCTGATCACAGGTCTGCTTTAAAGGAATCCTCCCTTCTCATGCTTCAATTTCTTTTTTGACTTGAGAATAGATGAAGAGAATTACTTTATGCTGAAGAGAATTAGGAGTTGCTTTGTAAAGGAGATGGCAGTTAACCTATTAAATAGTAATATCTGGATAGTTGGAAACGGATGGAAAGACATTCCCAATAGAGAAAAGTGAAGGAATAAGAATGCCCTCATCATGTAAAGGTGATAAGGAGTCACTGAGCTGAATTATTTCTAGTTATATAGTATGCATGCATGAGGGCTAAGTTGCTTCAGTCATGTTGACTCTTTGAGACCCTATGGGCTGTAGCCCGCCAGGCTCCTCTGTCCATGGGGTTCTCCAGGCAAGAGTACTGAAGTGGGTTGCTATATCCTTCTCCAGGGGATATTCTCGACCTAGGGATCGAACCCATGTCTCATGTCTCCTGCACTGGCAGGCAGCTTCTTTACCATTAGCACCACCTGGGAAGCCCAGTACAGAGAAACATATAAACATGGACATGTGTACTATGCATATGATACATTTAGGTAGATCATGAGATTATACATATGTATAGATTCTTTTAAAAGTTTATAGTGTTTTCTATAGGGCATCATTATTGTATGGATATAAAAAATTTAAACTCCAGGTCAACATGTATCCATTCTCTCCCTTCGCTGTTCACCTAAAATTATCACATTATTAATCAGCTATACCACAATACAAAATAAAAGGCCTAAAAAAAAAGAGGAAGAAATCAACGGATATTAAAAACAGACAAAATAAATAAATTCCAGGTCTGAAACCTGGAAA
The DNA here is from genome assembly GCF_023699985.2 of Odocoileus virginianus. NCBI lineage: Eukaryota > Metazoa > Chordata > Mammalia > Artiodactyla > Cervidae > Odocoileus > Odocoileus virginianus. Next base: position 20,555,730 of record NC_069674.1, read on the forward strand.
CAAACAGAGTAAGACCAGAAGTAACATCCATAAGTACTAAAGTATTTTGGCTCTATACTAGATTCTTCACTATTTGAGCTTCAATTTGCTATTTCTCTGAAGTATATTTTCCTCCTTATGAAACCAAAACTAGTAGACATTAAGATATTTTCCCTAAGTCACACAGCAGCTATAAGGGCAGGAGTGAGGGAGACATGGAGGAAAGGAGGAGACTTGCTTTTAATTTATTTTGTATAGTTCCTTCTTCTCTCTCACAAATGGCCAGAATTAAAGTTTTTCATTGTAAGTGGCAGGTTTTGGAATGAGGAATTGCTGACTCTTTTCCTTTCTTCCTCGGAACTTGAAGTTTGATGATTTGTCACGCTCTGTTAGCTTGACCATGTCATATGTAGAAACGCTGAGGAAAATGAGGCTCAGAAACGGACAGCAAGCTGTCCAACATGAGCCCGTCTGTACAGCCAGATGTTCCCCTCGTAGAGCAGTTCTGAGGCATGTTTCTGACTCCCACAGCCAACAGCTTAGAGTTGGGATCCTCTCAAGGACATATGGCCACTGGCCTACAGGCTTTGGATTTCTGTCAAAGGGAAAAATGCATCTATGATGCTGTTGGCCTTCAGGATTCTGTCTAAAAAGCCAGCACTATATAGGGCTAACCATATGAAATTGCCAACATTTGACCCTGTGTAACCTATGGAAAGAGGTGATTTCATAACCTGACGGAAGCATTCCAGATGTGTTCTAAGGAATTTTCTAGTTGGCTTCTGGCTCTGCTTTCTTGATGATAATACAACTATTTGTTACAAAACTTCTTGCATTTTCAAAAGCTTCAGCATACAAAACAGTGGCAACATTATTACATTTAAAAGTGCTCAAAGCAATTTTTACCTAGCATCTTATTTTATTTTCACAATCCTGTACACCAAAGATACATACAAAAGTCCCATTCTTTTCCAACTCTTAAAACTCCATGATGAATTTCTTAGGTTAAGCCATTTTTTCTACCTCTGGAAGGATTTTGCGGCTTCACTCTCAAAAAAAAAAAAAAAAAAAAACCAAACAAACCCTCCCAAGTGAGTGAAGATGGCAGGGAAGCAGCAGTATGACTTCCTTCCGGTGCTAACAACCGGAAGCCACTATCCTATGAATAAGCCCATTTAGGTCTCCAACACCAGCTGCAAGTAGGAAATTAAAGTAAATGGGAAGCCAGATTCTGCTGCAGTTCCACTGTGGGTTCCGGATCCAAGAAACACTCATCCATTAACCAAACAACAGCACTTTCAAACCCAGCGGGAACCCATGGCTCCCTGATGAGAAACAGAAATTAACTTTTCGAGCAGATAATTCATCTTCAGATGGTTGTCATATTCAGAAAAGCTTTTCCAGAGAGGTGGTGGGAGGAGTGGGAGGGAAGCTCCCGACAATGGAGCTACATCTAAAAAAGAAAGCATATCAGGGAGCCAGGTGGCACTGAAGATTGACATAGGAAGCCTTGCTACCTTTGGGAAGCGTGCTTGAAACCTATCAGTCGATGGGGTGCCATTTACCTTTAAGCGTAGCAGGGGTAGGGAATGGGCTACACAAACAATGGGTGTAGATTTAACTCAATCGAAGAGGATCAATGAGCAAGTGAAATAAGGTCTTTGAGAAACAAATTGGTGCCACTGGGTGGGGTCTGGCAAGGTTTTGGGAGGGAGAAGAGTCAAGGACCCAGAGGATGCTAAAGATGGCAGCAGAACAACCTGCTGGAGTGGATGGGTGTCACAAAACAAGCACCTGTGATTTAAAATGCACGCTGGCACTGGACAGCAAGCTGCAACAAGATGCCACTTGCTGTTCTCAGCAGATGAAGCATGAGAGATGCCTGAGATGGTGACGCTACTTTGACTAACTTGAAAATAATTTAATATTACACGGCTTGAAAAGTGCCATGGGGTAAAAGTATAGGGAAACTCCCTGTTCGTGAACTGAGAAGAACACCATCCCATTTCAGAAGCCACATTTCTTGAGCACCTGCACAACATCAAGTCCCTACCCTCGAGGAGTTTCCAAAATGTGTGATTCCAAGAGGCACTCAGAACGTCTTTACCAGAGCCAGCTGGCAACTAAATGATGCCTGTTTAGTCTCAAGGTATTAGAGGACAATCATTCAGGTAGATCAAGTGGAGGTGTTATTTTTAAAATGTTCTATTTCCCTACTGCATTTCTGGCTTTCGATAAGAACTGATCAAGCAAGGAAGGCGAATCAAGAGGTGTTAAGAAGCCCGGAGACGCAGAATAGAAGCAGCGTTGTGTATTTCACCAAAAGTTAGACTAATTGGTCACTGCCCTACCATTCAAATCTTGATTAGTTTTATAAACATGAGCGGTACTTACGAGGTACAACAGCATAAAATGGGTGTATGCTCAGTTGTGTCTGACTCTTGAGACCCCATGGACTGTAGCCCACCAGGCTCCTCCGTCCATGGAATTTTCCAGGCAAAAATACTGAAGTGGGTTGCTATTTCCCACTCCTGGGGATCTCTGGATCTAGGGATCAAATCTGCATCTCATGTGTCTCCTGCATTGGCAGATGGATTCTTTACCACTGAGCCACCTGGGAAACCCTTATAGAAGGTATAGCAGATGATACAAATCATGTATTTATTCATCCAACAGATTTGTTCCAAGCTACTACATGTTAGATTCTCCACTAGGAGATGCATATGCAGTAAGAAGACAATTCTGCTGCTGCTGCTGCTAAGTCACTTCAGTTGTGTCTGACTCTTCGCAACCCCATGGACTGTAGCCTACCAGGCTCCTCCATCCATGGGATTTTCCAGGCAAGAGTACTGGAGTGGGGTGCCATTGCCTTCTCCACAAAGACAAGTCTACATACAAGAAATTCACAGAAGACTTGTGGGTGACAGAGAAGAAAACAAGCCATTACAAAGAGGTGATGTCACACTGCTGGTAAATGGCAGTGCCAAGAATACGCCTGAGTAGTGTGCCCCGGTACTCAACTGACATGATGCTCTCAGAACTCCAAGTCACTACATCATCTCATTTACAGTTGTACCAGTGACTTGAATCTGTACAGAACTAACATACATAATGTACTTTTATATGCCTCACTCATTTAACCCACATACTAATGCTATAAGGGGCACCCCTGGTGACTCAGCTGGTAAAGAATCCGCCTGCAGTGTGGGAGACCTGGGTTCAATCCCTGTGTTGGAAAGATTCCTTGGAGAAAGGAATAGCTACCTACTCTAGTATTCTGGTCTGGAGAATTTCATGGACTGTATAGTCCACGGGGTCACAGAGAGACGGACAAGACTGAGAGACTAGGAAAGGAGGAAAATGCTATAAGAGTCAAGACAGTATTATTTCCAATCGATAGGTCAGGAAACAAAGGCTTAAGGTAACTTCCTGTGAAAGGCCATATAGCTAGTGAGCAGCAGGTCTGGAATCCAACTCCATGTCTAATTCCAAAGGCCATGCTTTCATAACAATATGGGCCAGGTTTCTCAGAAATCAAAATTCATGTAGGGTTTCACTTTACCAAGTGCTTTTGCATGTTCCAGATCATTCCATCTTCCAGACAACAATGTAAGGTAAACATCTCAGATGACAGATAAGGAAACTGAAGCTCCTAGGTGTTAAGGGAGAGTATCCATTTACACAGCTAATAAGTGATAAAACTAAAGGCTTACAAGGAGGTGCTAGATTCTAAATTGATGTTTTCCACTAGAGCCTACACATGTGATAACTGTTCGTCAGCACTGTTGAACGTGAAAAGAAATGCCCTAACTGGCACACAAAACATGGGAAGCTGACTTAATGCCTACTGTCCTGTCACTAATTGCTTCCACTCTCTCCTCAAAGAAAAAGGTACATACACTTGGCTTTTCAGAACCCTTCATCATTCTACATCATGTTGAGTACTATTACATCACCTCTTGGGCACTTGGTGCAGAGAAAATGAACTTGGAGATCTGAAGGATAAAATGTGAACCCCAGGGTCCAGACACAAAGGGCCTATCTCCTTGTGCTGGTATCTTGGAACTGAGGTAACAGTCCTGCTTGCCTGGTAAGTCAAAGACACGGACGTGGGTGTTCTTAAGTTTTCTTTTCATATCTTATTAGACAGAAGAAATCTTCCAGGGTACCTGCTGCACTACAGAGGGGGAGTTAAAACTCACAGGTGAAACCAAGTTGATTTTCTGCCTTAGGTTATTAGATTATTCCAGAAAGGCTTGAGAGGGGTTGAGAGAGGAATATAAAGTAGTAGAATGACTCTACTAAGTGTCTGAGAAAAGTTGAGTGTGAGAAGCAACTGTCCACTTCTCTTGGCTGGTGAAAGAAGCTGATTCAGTACTACCCCTGGGAACAGGCGGGGGTGGGGAGGAGGGGGATGCACTTACAAGTCCATCATCAGCTACAGAGAAACCCTGTGTTATTTCCTTCCTTCAAATGAGCTGAAGCTCCAATACTTGGCCACCTGATGCAAAGAGCCGACTCATTAGAAAAGACCCTGATGCTGGGAAAGACTGAAGGCAGGAGGAGAAGGGGATGACAGAGGATGAGATGGTTGGATGGCATTACTGACTCAATGGACATGAGTTTGAGCAAGCTCCTGGAGATGGTGAAGGGCAGGGAAGCCTGGCGTGCTGCAGTCCATGGGGTTGCAAAGAGTCGGACATGACTGAGCGACTGAACAACAATTAAGAGTCCCAAGTGGGTATGATGTACTGCACACGTCTCTAGCTGATGGTAGATCAAAAGGCTTCTTTTTAATTAATGCCAACACGTACGTTTTTTTTTTTTTTTTTGGTTTCCAAGGAATAAAGGAAAAGGGTAGTCAGGAAGATACATCCAAAAAGAAGAAATGGCTGAGGGACTATTGGAAGGTAGGGTGGGGTGGGAGTGAAGAGGGCTCAGAAATTTAATACACCTCAGCGTCCCACACAGTCTCTCAATTTTGCTGATGGCTGTGTTTGTGTTTTAAAAATAAAATATCTGCTGAGTGGATTAAAGGAGTGAATTGAATTCCCGAGGCTCTGATTACCTTTCCCTTTGCCAGTTTTTATCAGCAACGATCAGTAAGACTGTCAGGTCTGATGTAAACTTTTTGCCTCTTGCACTCCCTCTTAGCTTTGGAGCATATAAAGTACAGGATTAATTTTTTTTTTTCCTTCTAAACAGTTGAGCCCAGGAGGAGAATGTGCTAGGAAAACACCTCATAACCAGAAAACCAGCCTAGAAGGGGCATTTCTGTGTGAGGGCGGTGCTGTCCCTAGAGCCTTCAAAGGCACTTTACTCCATGAATCCCAAGGTCCCCACATGGCCTGCTGTCTATCACTCAGCTCTACCCCGACTCACCCTGAGAAGCAGGAAGCAGGCTGGCCAGTGTCTGGAGGGCCCAGGCGTGAATGGACATGGCTAATGCACCTTTAGGAGGCCTCTCCCCACAGTCAAATGGGACGGACCACTTCACACACACCCTCTCCTTGGAACACTGCCTCTCTGATGAGGCAGCTGCCCACCAGCTCCCGACTAGGGCTGTTTTCTTCTGTGTGCACATCTTCTCCAAGGTTCAACACTCTACCTCCACGGGGCAAATGTAAACTGGGTACCCACCAGATACTGGGGACTGCCAGAACCTGTACGTGAGAACCTTTGCACTCACAGACAAGTCAGAAAAAGGAGGCAGCTGGAGACTGAGTTCTCTCTGAGGAGGAGGAGGGTATAATTCATGCATGCTGCTCAGCTAACATGACCTGACAGGCTCTTCTGAGGTTAAACCCTGTGAGAAGAGGCGGGAAATGTTAGAGCAGGATCTCTGTGCCCTCCCAAGATGAACACAAATATGAGCACATGGTAAGGGTTCAATACATGCATGCTGAACTGGACCAAATGGAATTGGGATGTCTGTGGAGTAGGAGCAGATAGGGAACGCTTTGCTGGGCCTCAGGTATGCCTAAGCCTACTGCCAAGCATCTTTGAGGTTTGGCAAAGATTTTCTTCATAAAAGAGAGGTGATGACTATCAAAACAATAAGATCTTGACAAAAACAACAGTGAGAAGAAAGAAATGGACAGCACAGAACCCAGCTAGCTACAAGGAGCAGGTGTTCTGGCTGGTGACGAAGCACGCAGTTATCTTTGGTGTCACACTAAAGGATGGCATTGTTCCCAACACCTTGATTGCCTAACTCACGGCCAAATTGCACTTTAACAGGCACTCGTGTACCTTAGGCTAGAATCATTTACTGGATTCTGAACATCAGGAGAAAAAGACAGGTAATTGACTAGAACTAGCTTCTGGTTAACTTAACCCCCTCTCAGACCCGCCAGGCCTTTAAGAAGGACTTAAGAGAAGAGATACCAGATTGTCTTTTAATTTATTTGTTTGTTACATTTTGTGTTTTTAACAAATCATTGGTCCCTAGGTCAATATGAGAGTGCTCAAAAAATATAAACTTATTTTGTATGAATTCACTTTGGGCAGGGACTTTAAGCCACAACAGATGTTGCTATTCCCTTCTCGTAGAAAGAATGCTTTTGTCAAAGAAGACTCCATTAAGAGTTTTGCTTGCTCCCTAATCTCGATTTCAAAAACCAGAGTCAGAAAATGCTAGGGATTTTTGTTTTGTTTTTAATGAGAGAGAATGTATTTCAGAAAGAATTGATTAAATTTCAATCTTTTGAGTTATGAACATTGAGAAAAGGAAATGTTATCTAAGAGTTATCCTGCATTCACTACGGTATTGTATAAATTTTCTTTTCTTATAGGATTAGTAGACTCAGTGATCTATGTTTTCAATTATCTGAAGGGCTATCCTTATGGTAAAAATTTGGAGTGGAAGCGAGTTCGTGGAGTCAATTATGAGCAGGCGGTTGAAAAGTTATACTGAGAAAGGAATGCTTAGTGGATTATTTTCAACCTAAAAGGCTAACAGACTGTGGTCCTTGGCAACAACCTGTGCAATAATTTTGCTGATAAATTTGAGTAAAGGCATATAAGATTTATTTATTAAATTTAAGAAAAACAGAAAACTGAGACTGCTGTTATTACCACTGATGACAAAATCAGAATCCAACATTTTCCTGATAAGCAGGAAATCAAATCTATGCAATTTAAGAACAGCAAATATTTTTCACTTAAGATTCTAAATTATTGGCTTTATCATTAGCATAAGGAAAACCAAAGACCTAAGGATTTTAATTTATCAAAAACCCATGGGAACTAGAAATTTGATCAGATTCATAGAAAAATAACAGCAACAACCAAAAATTGTGCGCTGGATTAGAAGCAGTAGAATGTCCAATCAAACGCAAATCACTGTGCTCTCAATGTACCATCAATGGAGATAGAATTAACTGGAATTACTATGGTGTTGGAGAAGACTCTTGAGAGTCCCTTGGACTGCAAGGAGATTCAACCAGTCCATCCTAAAGGAGATCAGTCCTGGGTGTTCACTGGAAGGACTGATGTTGAAGCTGAAACTCCAATACTTTGGCCTCCTGATGCGAAGAGTTGACTCATTGGAAAAGACCCTGGTGCTGGGAGGGACTGGGGGCAGGAGGAAAAGGGGACAACAGAGGATGAGATGGCTGGATGGCATCACCGACTCGATGGACCTGAGTTTAAGTGAACTCCGGAAGTTGGTGATGGACAGGGAGCCCTGGCAAGCTGCGATTCATGGGGTCGCAAAAAGTTGGACACGACTGAGCGACTGAACTGAACTGACTGAACTGAACCCTTTAGAAGTTCATGTTACTCTCCCATTCTCTTCCTAAACTCCCCAACACGGTCTTCCTTCCCACTGATAACACTACCCATGATGTTCCCTTCTTGGGGTTCCTCTACATCATTCAAGAACAGCTGAAACATCACTTCTCTAGGGTCCTTCCCGCACCACTGACCTAAAACAAGTCACCTCCTTCCCAAATACTTCCTATTATAATAGACATTCTTATCTTATTGACTTTATAACGTTTTTGACTACCAATCATCTTCCCTCATTTACTTACTGGTTTTTCCACTACCAGTCCTGTCTTATTGCCTGCTATATTCCCAGTGTCTGAAAGTGCCCGAAATAGAAGAGTGACTCCAGAAGCATTTGTTGACTAAAAAGCTAAATACTTGGGCTTGGCAGACCATAGCAGACTGTATTTAATTTCTAGGTATCTTATTTGGAGAGAGACATTGGATGTTATCCAGAGGAGAATGATCAAGATAGTGAAAATTCTAGAACATTCCTCATAGGAGGAGGATTTGAATAAATTAGAATTGTTCAATTTAAAGAAGAGGAGGCTAAACAGGAGATACGACAGTTATCTTACAGGAAGGAAGGAAGCGTGTTTTGTCAATATTTCAGATGATAAAACTAGAAGTAATGCACAATTCATGGCAAATTCTTGGTTCAACTATAAGTAGGGACTTTGTTTTAAAAATTAAAAAAAGGAAAGGAGGCTAGACGTGGAATGGCGAATTTCCTGCTAAGGTTGGCATTCCAGTTAAGCTGAACGGCTACCTGGCAGGGGTGATGCAAAATGGATTCTGACATTGAGGAGGGAGTCAGGAGAGGTAGCCAAGATAACTTTTAGAGGTCTCAATTCTCAACATTATATGATGCTGTAAGTCTGTTCATTTGTGAGTGTGATATTTCCCAAAGAGTGCTCCTGTGAACATCAGGTCCTTGTGATAAAATTCTTATGAAAAAAATTCACTGGGAAATAGTATATACTGTATCCCACTCTTTAATGTGCTACTGTAAAAATACTATTTAATGTTAAACTAATTTTTCCCCAAGCCCATTTTTCCTTGGAACCAGTTCTCACATAATGCCTATTAACATCTTGCAGAAGTGAATCCCATAGAATAAATTTGAGAAATGTTAACCTACACTATGTTGTTTTTGTTTAGTCACTAAGACATTTCTGACTCTTTGCAACTGCAGGTACTGTAGCCCACCAGGCTCTTCTGTCCATGAAGTTCTCCAGGCAAGAATACTGGAGTGGACTGTCATTTCCTTCTCCAGGGCCTCTTCCCAACCTAGGGATGGAAACTATGACTCCTGCATTTGCAGGTTCTTTACCACTGAGCCACCAGGGAAACCGGGTCTATACTATAGGAGGGTATTATTTTCACCTTAGAATACCTTAAAGTGCACAGATACTAGAATTTCTATGTTTGGTCAATGCCAAAACTTTAGGCTGAAAACATGTAAGTCACACAGCATACAGACAAAATATAATTCTCTTCAATTTTGTAAAGAGAAGTAATGTACATATCACAGGGATTGGTAGTGTTCTGCTGGTTTAGAAGAACACAGATCAAAGAAATTGACATTCTACTGAAATATAGTTCCTGGACATATTTATATATTGAGTTATTTCTTTGAACACTATGACCATGAATAACTCACATATCCTTAGTTGCAAGATATTGAAAATGTTAATATTTCATAAGCTAAAGGGCCTAGAGATGAACATTCATAGAAGTATATATTGTTAAAGTTGGTCAAAACCAAGAAAATAAAATGTGGTTTTTAGAAAAAGAAACCCTACCTTTTGTTTCATGGCATATTAATTTGGTGAGAATGCAAACAACTGGAATAATTCATTCAGTCAACAAGTACCTGAGTACCTACTATGTGCTAGGCATTAGTGATGTAATGGTCAGTAAATCAAGCTTTTAGGAAGCTCATTCTTTAGGGAAGAAGAAAGACAAATAAATCATTATAATACATTGTGCTAAGAATAGTGATGGGCTGGAGCTGACTCCTATTTGTTCATAAGAGTGAATTGTTTTCACCACTTTGGCAAATGAGTTCTTAAACCCAGACATTAAAGACCTAATTATTACTATTATCCATGTTCTTGAGGTCATTTATGTCCATTGATTCTTTACAGTGAAAATTCCATATAATCATGTTCTTTTCAGCACTGCATTCAGAACCAAGATATTAGTAGATTAAAATTGGTCAGGGTTAACTCCTGGGAATATATCCAAATAAAACTATAATTTGAAAAGATACATGCACCCTAATATTCATTACAGCACTATTTACAATAGCCAAGGTATGGAAGCAACCAAAATAACCACTGACGAATGAATAAAGAAGATGTGGCACATACACGTAATGGAATACTACTCAGCCATAAAGAAGAATGAGTTAATGCCATCTGCAGCAACATGGATAGGCCTAGAGTCAGTGAAGTAAGTCAGAAAGAGAACAACAAATATCACATGATATCACTTATATGTGGGAAAAAAAACAGGTACAAATGAACTTATCTATGAAACAGATACGGATTCACAGACATAAAGAGACTTGTTGCAATGGGGAGTAGGTGTTTGAGAGGGATGAACTGGGAGTCTGGGGTTAGCAGATGTAAACCATTATATACAGAATGGCTAAACAAGAAGGTCCTACTATATAGTACAGGGAACTAATTTCAATGTCCTGTGATAAACCATAAGGGAAAAGAAAATGAAAAACAATGTATAACTGAATCGCTTTGCTATACAGCAGAAATTAACATAAGAGTGTAAATCAACTATACTTTGGCTTTTAAAAAAATGGCCAGGGTAAAGATTCTTAGCTTCTGAAAGGCTCTCCCACACCAAAAAGATATTTATTTTTCCCTAAACATATTTTCACTCAACAAACATGTGTTACACGTCACATTAAGGGGTCAAATGCCAAGTATACTTTTGAGGACTGTCACCAGAATTAGAAACTTCATGTTACAAAGAATATACCATTCTATCTAAGATACAATTATCTTCTACTATTAACCCTTATGAGACATATTTACAAGCTAGATTCATTAGTGTAAAAAAAATACAGAAACTAGGAAAATTTCAAAATGATGTTCCTTGAGTATAGCAAATCCTTCTTGGCAAGTTAAATTTTTCAAATGAGATTTCACATAAAAATTTCACATGAGATCTGGAGAAAACTCTAGTTAGAATAGATACATGCATCTCAATGTTTACAGCAGCACTACTTACAACAGCTAAAACATGGAAGCAAGGTAAATGTGCATTGACAGATGAATGCAAAAAGAAGATGGGGTTTATACACGTGATGGAGTATCAGTCAGCTGTAAAAATGAAATAATGCTATCTGTAGTAATATGGATGGAGCTAGAGATTATCATACCAAGTGAAGTAAGTCAGACAGAGAAAGAAATATCATATGATATCACTTATATGTGAAATCTAAAAAAAAGATACAAATTAACTTATTTACAAAACAGAAGCAGACTAACAGACATAGAAAACAATTATGATTACCAAAGGGGAAATGGGTATGGAAGGATAAACTAGGAGTTTGGGATTAGCTGATATGAACTACTCTATATAAAATATATAAACAACAAACACATTCTGTATAGCATAGGAAATTATACTCAATATCTTGTAGTAATCTATGACGAAAAAGAATCTGAAAATATGTACATCTGAATCCCTTTGCTGTACACCAGAAATGAACATCACACTGAAAATCAACTACACTTCAGTAAAAAATTATTTTTTACATGAGAACACTTAGATGAGAGGGAGACCATCCATAATACTGATCATCCCACTGATGCCAGGGCTGATGTAACAGCTATAAGAGACCATGTTGGCATCCTCTCCCTTCTCCTATATGACCTTCCTGAAGCTGCGTACTCAGACAAAAAGGGCCATCTCTGATTTCGCCCCCTCTTGTGTTGCTGGGGTTTTAAAATAGGACCACAGGCACAAGAACATCTCTGGGCACACTACATCCCAGAGTGAGGTTCTCTGATGGCTTATAGGGGTTTTGCTCCCAAACCCATAAATTCCGAGAGACTCGGATGTAACTGAGAGAGACTGTAAGTGAGTTCGAATCCGCTGCTCCTCTAGGAAAACTGTCCTTGCTGCCACTAATAAAAGTCAGCTGGAAAAAGGCTACATTTACACAGCACTTCACAGTGAATAAATCTTATTCATCCACATTACCCTATTTAACTTTCTAAGGGAGGCATGGCGAGTGTTAGTTTTACAAATTTTACCAAATGAATACACAAGTGATGAGACCCATTTATGACCACATTGTGATATACAGCTTTTAGATCTCATGTGAAAACCCACTTCAAAATCCAGTAATCTTGCCACTCTATTAGGAGTCAGAGGTCTAAACTATGGTCTATGGTCCTCATCAAGCCTGCTACCTATTTCTGTAAATAAAATTTTAGAGGAACATAGCCACATGTGTTTATTCTTGTGCTGCCCACGGCGACCTTCCTACTACAAAGGCTGAGCTGAAGAGCTGAAAGAGAGACCATATGCCCTGCAAAGCCTACAGTACTTACCATCTGGCCCTTTACTGAAAGTCTGCTGACCCTGCACTAGGCCCCACCTTGCCTCAGTAGAGTGGTCCAAGATTTCCAGAAGAGATGGATGCTCCCAGTCCCACCTGCAGTGGAGTGATCCAGAGGTACTGAGTACCCGACAGGTGCCCTCCAGGCCCACGGTACCAGCATGGGTTTCATGTTACTGACGCATCAACCACAACTCAGCCAAGGGCAGTAGAAAGACTGAGCTTACAAAGGACTTGACTAATTTCAGGAGGGCCTGTGATTTCTGTTATCAAGCAGGTGAGGCTTAAATAAAACTAAAGAACTGAACAAAAAGGATAGAACTGAAGGTTTCAAAGATTAAATGAAGCAAGTAGGTGATGGAGATAGAAATGGATTTTATGAAATTCCAGTCTCAGCTTGCTTTTTGCATCATCTTTTCTCAAATTTTCTTTCACTTTATCCCCTATTTTTTTTTGCTTCACTGAAGACCAACCAGGAAGACATTAAACAAGTATGTTGTTGTACTATTTTTTGCCATAAATTAAATTTTTCCCAGTGTGTATGTGTATTCTAGGCGGGGAGTAAGGGGTGATGATCATTGCATTTACTGCAAAGCCTGTTGGTTCACTACAGTGAACAAAATGCCTGCCTTTTATGCTCTCTCATATCCTAGAAGGCTGACAAGTTCAACCAGTCAACCAGAGACACTTCATTTCCTCCTAGTTCCAAAAAGAGTGCAGCGTCAGCACTCTGACACCACTACGGCAAAGACCAGATTACTAAGACCTGTGTTCATGACATGATTGCAAAAACGGACCTCCAGTCTATTCAAGGAAGCAAAGCTTCCTCTACCTCACTGCATGGCAACATAAAGTACAGAGTTCTGTTTCATCTGAGCTCCAAACTGGCAATTTAAAAAGATGCGCTTTGCTGGGGGAGAGGAGACATCATGACTGGGATGTATGTTAGGTGTCTGTGTCAGGGAGAAAGCGGACCGAGCCCGACCAGGGACTTTTGACTTTCCAAGAGAATCAGACACCAGTGCAGGCAGGGTCTGAGCCATGGAACTCTTGAGTCAGCAGTTGCCCATACCGAGCCCTCAACACATTCGACTGAATGGAACATTCCCAGTGGGCCATCTGTCACACGACGACCCAGGCAACAGGATAAGTATGGATGACGCAAATGAAGCTCGTGCACTAGAAAAGTGGCCTAAAGCAGCTGCCTACCTAGTCACAGTAGGCACAGCATCTTTCTAAATAAGTAACAGCTTGTTCAGTCTATTTCATATAAAGAGAAAATACACAAGCAATAAAAGCCAAAGCTCCCATGACACAGAGGCTACTTACACATATACAAATTTCATTTCAAGATACAGGTTTGGATTTGCAGTCTTGAGTTAATGAAAGGCTCTTTTAAATTAGAAAGGAAAGAAAGAAAGCCATATGAGAAAGAACAAAATCTATTACAATCAAAGTAGAACATCTTAGTGTGGTTTTAACATAAACACGAGTATTTTCAGGGATTGGTTTAGAGAAGGCCAACAATGATCTTTTTTATTCAGAGATGGGTTTCTGAAGGGGATTTTAAATTTGGTTGTAACACTGAGAAGTGGAATCTGGGGAGAAGGACAAAGCAATATGCTATACCTACAGAAACACAGCACAGAGGTATGGACAAAGACATGGAGAAGACCAGTGAGCATTAAGGACTGCATGTTTCAAAGTGGTAAGAAAGGAATGTGTGATATAGTGAATTATCAGCTAAATTAAACTGGTTGGCTAAAAATGTAAAAGACTGTGTGTGTGTGTGTGTGTGTGTGTGTGTCTATGCAGAGAGAGAGAATTTGAGGCGATTGATGGAATGAGTGGAGATTTGAAGACGGGTGACTAAGCAGTTTCTCGGTAGGACTGTGGTGGAGGTGGTAGCAATTTATACTGGGTTGATCAAAAACTTCATTTGGGTTTTTCCATCAGATGTGTGCTATAGCCCTTGGAGTCGCAATGCGTCTGAACAACAATAAGATACAACAACAAAAATACTCAAATGAACTTTTTGGCCAACCCAACTTTTACCTCAAGAAGTAGGTTTGAATAGCAACCTTTGTGAAGAATGAGAAGGGGCCTAAAAGAAGAGAAAGCTGAAGCAGGAAAGGCCTCGCCAGTTGTGGCTGGTACTGAATGTATTCCCCATCTCAGCAAAGGCCATCTTTCTGATCAACAAATTAAAAACTTGGGATCATGGGATCACTCTAATGCTCCTTCCTCACCTGAATCAGTCGTCTGTGATTCCCCTGCCTAACTGCCAAATCTCCTTCCTGTTCTACTTTCTACTGCCTCACTTCAGGGATTGATCTTCTCTTCAAGAAATCTCTTTTATTGTAAAATAGAAAGTATAACATTTCAAATGTCAAAGAAAGTACATGTGATTTATATCAACAAATACTAAAAAACTGAATCTAATACAGTGACCTAAGTTTCCTAAGCTTGTACTTTCTTTTAAAGTTTTTAATCTGTAGTTGCTTTTACTTATTTTTTTAATTAAAAATTTTTTTTGGCCAGACTATACAGCATGTGGGATCTTAGCTTCCCAACCGTAGATCAAACCTGTGCCTACTGCAGTGGAGGCACAGAGTCTTAACCACTGGACTGCCAGGGAAGTCACTCATTAGTTTGGATTCTAATTTATTGCAATCTAAAACTGCAATGGGTCTCCCATGGCTGATAGCTTAAAACTCAGCAGTATTGTTAAATGATTGCCAGCCTTGCTCTTCATTCTTTGTGGACTTCCAACTCTTGGGTCCATTTCTCCATTACTGGCAGAAAAACAGGCCACTGCTAACTGACCTCATCAAGGAAAACCCAGTGAAAATGAATTTATTAACAGCGTACATTTTTCACCAGAGCACAATCTTCAAAGCAATATGCTGCACTGTCATTATCTCATTACAGTAATTTCAACACTTGCTCCTGTTAACTTATTAAAAAACATTTTAAATCATTTTCTTC
Organism: Odocoileus virginianus; assembly: GCF_023699985.2. NCBI lineage: Eukaryota > Metazoa > Chordata > Mammalia > Artiodactyla > Cervidae > Odocoileus > Odocoileus virginianus. The sequence continues at coordinate 20,571,061 of NC_069674.1, forward strand.
ATTGCAGGCACAACAAACTATCTCATTACCCAAATATGGATCAGTGCCAAATGATATGGCAAGGGATGTGATAAAAGAAACACACATACGCAGGAAAGAGGAAGTTCGGAAAGAGACATCTAACAATGTATAACTGTAAACCACTGCTTGCCAAGCTGGAAGTGGTTTTTCAAACTGTTGTCATTGTTATGCCACAACAGCGCTAAAACATTATGCCTCTTACCTTATTCTAAGTCCTCGAGAGGGAAAAGATATTATTTGGCTTACTTTTTTTTTTTTTGCATAATAACGCATTAGAGTACAAATTTAATTCTAACCATTTTATACATGTTCCCAGCACTGTAAAACAATCCTATTTAAACATGTGGACGAAAGCCTTTGAGTTTTAAAAATATACATACCTCATTTCAAATACAATGTCTAAAGAAGGGGTTGGCAAAACATATCTCACAAGCCAAATAGGGTTGTTGCATATTTGGGTAAGTGAAGTTTTATTGGAATACAGCCATGCTCATTCATTTACATATTATCTAGGGTTGCTTTTATACTACAATGGTACAATTGTTCAAACAGAGACCATATGGTTCACATACCCACACAGAAATATTTACTATCTGGCCCTTTACAGAAAAAGCCTGTTGATGCCTGGTCTACAGCCTTGCTACTCAAGGCATGGTTCATGAGCTAGTAGCAACAGTATCACCCAAATGCTTGTTCAAAATGCACAATCTCAGGTCTTAACCAGACTGCTTGAAGTAGCATATGAGTTTTGCAAAGATGTCTGGTGACTAACATGAATATTAAAATTTTAGAGGCACTGGTCTAAAGAACACAGTCCTAAAAACAAAGAAAATTACAAAAAAGAGGTGGGTTTACTACTAGTCACAATGTTTTTATTACTAGACAATAGAGGGGTGGGTAGCTTGCAAAGAGTTTTATAAAGATGAAGGGGAGGAAAAAGGTAGATTGTAAATTATGGAAAGCATTAATACTGCATAGGAAGGGAAGATTTCTAGCCTCAGTTTCTACCCTTAGAGAAGATGGGACATGAGCAACTTACTTTACCCCAGATGGTGAGGTCTTTTTCAAAAAAGAAGCATTACTGCTGAAAGCAGATTCAGGCCCCATATTACTCTCCACCAGTGCAAAAACAAGTAAATAAGAAACACATTTGCCAATTTCAACCAAGTCCATTTGGCTGTCATATTCATTTCCTTTTTAAATATTCCATTTCCCTGTGTAACAGGAAAATTGTTTTTCCAATAAGGCAAATGGATTATGATTTGCTCCCTGAAAATAAACATGAAATCCACTCTAAATCTCTATTTTAACACGTGTTACTTATGTTCCATTTGTAACAGGCTATATGCTGTCATTTTGGGTTTACTTTATCCAACACTAAGGCTCTGACTAGAGATGAACACCATTCCCTCTTAAAAGTTACAAAGCCTGAATTATCGTTGTGTTTATACTTAACATCAAGTTTCCTAGTTTCTTGAATTGGCATGTTTCACTATATCTAAACTACATGCTTCCAAAGAGAAAAGAACAATATATAAAGAAGCACAAGAACCAGTTTGTGACCTTTCCCTCCAGTCAATGGATGGCAAAGTTCAGCCTTGTGAAAAAAAACATGTTAGAATCAGAATCCTCCCTGGGGAAAAAAAAAAAAAAAGAATCCTCCCTGGAAAAACAGCTCCATGAGCTGGCAAAAAGATGTCAGGCAGTAATTTGAGAGGAAAAGTTATTGCTCCTTTGATAACACCTTTCAGTTGCTTAGAGACTGTTACTTTCTGCCTCCAAACACACCCTGTTTTGGGCATTCTGGACATAGCAGGTAGCAAATATACTTAAAAAAAATTAAGGAATCCTTTAAGAGCATTCAGGCTGGCCCATCTTTGATTTCAGAGGTGATGAATTGACTTCAGTCACAGAAAATGTATACTTTTTTTACTATCTCTCAATCTTCCAATTAAATCTTACAAAGAAGGAATGTGGCAGCTACTTTATGGCCCTTTTTCTTCAGCGCATCATGGGATTTTACAGCTAGAAGGACATTCTGAAGAGGTACAATATCCTTCATTTAGATGAAAATTGGGGCCCAGAGAAGTCCCTCCCAAAGTCATAAGTTGGGTGGCAGGTTACCACTATCTCCACTCCTAACAGCAGTTTTTATGTAAGTCTTTGTATTTCTTAATGCTTAGTACAGTGCCAGGTATATGGTAGGCATTCAAAAATTGTTCAACTGAATAAATATCCCACCATGACAGTCCAAAGTTTTTTCCCTTGTACCATGGTTGTTCATGTTTAACAATAGATTAATCTCTCTTTTATCTTCCAAAAGAATCAGAAGTCACATTTCAAATTATGCTTTTACACAGGTATAATTAAATCTTTAAAAGGTGGGATGGCAAAGAAATTAGAGGCTAGAGCATAACAGACATTTTACAACCTGCAGATGCCAACAGCAGGCAGCCTACCCTATCCCACCCCCCTTCCCCCACAGTACAATGGCAATTATATTCCGGGGTGAATAATATAATTATCTAAATGAAATAGTAAAAAAAAAAAAGTAAAACAAAAAAAAACCCAAGCATACAACATAAAAGGATTAGCTGCTCAAGGACCTGGAGCTGGGGGAGGCAGGGGATGGATTCAGGCTGACAATTTCATAAAGTAGCCATCAATTATTTAAATCACTGTGACTTTTCAGACAGCATTCTGGACAGCAAGAGGAAAAAAAAACTCTGAATTTCTGAAAACCATAAATTAGGAGAGAGATGCTTGTTATTTGATTTGCAATTGAAACGTGCTCTGCCTTTAGAGGAAGAAGCAAAAGGAAAAGCAGAGTCATTGGAGGTGGTTCAAAATGATACTTTTCTGGAAGTTCAGGCAAGTATTCTTCTTATAGTACAAGCATTGGTGCTGTTAAAGGTCTGATATAAATAAATTACTCAGTACCTGAAAGGGTAGCAGGCTTTAAATAACACTGCAGGAAGAAAAGAAAGAGAAGTGGGTGAGCAGGAGAGAAACCTGGATTCTACTGTTGGAGCTGCCACTGGCCTCCTAAGACAAGACAGTAAACTTGTTGAGCTCGACTTCACTCAGATTTGGATTAAAAATCTGCACTAAAATGCTGCTGAAGTCTAGTCTTTACATGCTAGAGAATTCCAACACTAGCTGGGGGAAATTCATGTTGAAGGCTAACCACACACAATTAGTCCTTGATCAAACAGAGCTATGACTTACAAAGAATATTTGTTTCATGTACATGAGTCTGGTTGCAACATTCCTTGTCTGCTATATTTCTATCATCTAGGCAAACTAGCCTGTGCCTATATGTCCAGGACCTGGAAGAAGGAAGGAAGGAAGTAAAATTCAAATAAACCTAAAATTTTGGACAGTACTTGAAGTATTTGCATTTGCTAAGCTAGCTCTAAAGCAATTGATTATTTCTACCCAGGTACAAGGTCTGCAATTGGGTTAGCATTCATGAGGTCACTCTGGGAAGTAGCTTCATGAATTCATTAGCTTCGTTTCCCCTAGATACAGCTAGTTGAGAAAGAGTAAAAATAGCTTTCAATCCACTCACTTATGATTATTTCTATAAAACTACTCTATGAAGAGGCAGACATTATAAATATATAACTAATCACATAAATATTTAACCACTGCATTTTAGACAAATATATGTACTCTAGCAAGATTTTTAAAAAGACAGTTACCCAGGGACTAATTAAAAATATTCACCAACTAAATTGTAGCATTATAAATTACAACTTCTCTCTGATTATTGTTTTGTTTTTCACTTAAGGAGAAATCTTTAATTTACTCTTATTTATGTTCCACGCATCAAAAAGTTTCTGATAACTTACAGCCAACACACTTCTTGTTATCCAGGGTGCTGGAGAAAGTTCTTTCTTTATTTACAATCTGGATCTCTGTTTATACTCCTTCCTATTAATTACTCTGTAAATGAAGAGAACTTGTTTATGAAATCAAGCCTCTGTGCTTGTATTATATTTTACTAAAATGCAGGTCACTATACATTCAAGAAGGGTGTTCGTGGACCAATTCTTGTGCATTCCATCTCCCAGGCAGTAAATACACTTTCCTTCTCCTGCTATTCCACCTTCTTTATCACCGACTGGTGTATACATCAGGCTCCAGGTGGCTCAGTGGACCCAGACAGCTAACATCCAAAAGTGCACAGGCAAGAAACGAGAGGCCTTTTCATGACTCCCTGGCATCTCTTTCTGGACACATAACACACAAGCTCTTCTTGAAAGATACTGGTTTAGCTCTTGACAAAGCAGGATTTCATTTCCCATGTGGCTAGTTTCATTGGGTTTAGCTCTTTCTATGAGAAATCTCTGGGGGAGGAACCCCAGATCCCAGAATAAATTACTTGTTGTTAGCTCTGGACTTGGTAAAAAAAAAAAATTACATCAGTTCCTTTGTCCTACTAGTTCCAGATTTCCAAAGAGCTAAAAGTCTCTATGCTTTTTTTCCCCTTCTCATCAGTAAGAGCTGTTTTTTTTTTCAACCTTATGTGGATTTTCTCCCTCACTATTAAGTTGTGAAGGAGTCTGTCACCAGCGAATTCCTATGACTTTCTTTTTCCAGGCAGAATATTTTGGGCCACCTGTCTCATGGTCTTCACTGTAGCTGCAGCAGAAAGTCTTCAGTAAATTGGTGGGTTTTGGTGGGGGGAAGGGGAAGAAGTTGGAGGGAGGGTGTTTTCCTGGAAAGCAATGTAAAATATTGCTTTTTTTTCTTTTTTTAATGAAGCTTAAGAGTAACTCAAGGGCAAAAACAGTATGGACCTAAAAGAAGCAGAAGATATTAAGAAGAGGTGGCAAGAATACACAGAAGAACAATACAAAAAAGATCTTCATGACCCAGATAACCATGATGGTGTGATCACTTACCTAAAGCCAGACAACCTGGAATGCGAAGTCAAGCGGGCCTTAGGAAGCATCACTACAAACAAAGCTAGCGAAGGTGATGGAATTCCAGCTGAGCTATCTTAAGTCCCTTAAAGATGATGCAGTTAAAGTGCTGCACTCAATATGCCAGCAAATTTGGAAAACTCAGCAGTGGCCACAGGACTGGAAAAGGTCTGTTTTCATTCCAACCCCAAAGGAAGGCAATGACAAAGAATGTTCAAACTACTGCACAATTGCACGCATCTCACACACTAGCAAAGTAATGCCCCAAATTCTCCAAGCCAGGCTTCAACAGTACATGAACTGTGAACTTCCAGATGTTCAAGCTGGATTTAGAACCAGAGATCAAACTACCAATATCTGTTGGATCATGGAAAAAGCAAGAGAGTTCCAGAAAAACATCTACTTCTGCTTATGGACTATGCCGAAGCCTTTGTGGTATGGATCACACAAACCGATCACACAGTTTGTGTGGATTACAACAAACTGTGGAAAATTCTTCAAGAGATAGGACTATCTGACCACCTGACCTGTCTCCTGAGAAATCTGTATGCAGGTCAAGAAGCAACAGTTAGAACGGACATGGAGCAACGCACTGGTTCCAAATTGGGAAAGGAGTATGTCAAGGCTGTATATTGTCACCTTGCTTATTTAACTTACATGCAGGATACATCATGCAAAATGCCAGGCTGGCTGAAGCACAAGCTGGAATGAAGACTGCCGGATGAAATATTAATAACCGCAGATATGCAGATGACACCACCCTTATGGCAGAAAGCAAAGAGGAACTAAAGAGCCTCTTGATGAAAATGAAACAGGAGAGTGAAAAAGCTGGCTTAAAACTCAACATTCAGAAAATGAAGATCATAGCATCTAGTCCCATTGCTTCATGGCAAATAGATGGGGAAACAATGGAAATAGTGACAGACTTTAATTTCTAGGGCTCCAAAATCACTGCAGATAGAGACTGCAGCCACAAAATTAAAGATGCTTGCTCTTTAGAAGAAAATCTATGACCAACATGGACAGCATATTGAAAAGCAGAGACATTACTTTGCTGACAAAGGTCCATCTAGTCAAAGCTATGGTTTTTCCAGTAGTCATGTATGGATGTGAGAGTTGGACCGCAAAGAAAGCTGAGTGCCGAAGAATTGATGCTTTTGATCTGTGGTGTTGGAGAAGACTCTTGAGAGTCCCTTGGACTGCAAGGAGATCAAGCCAGTCAATCTTAAAGGAAAACAATTCTGAAAATTCATTGGAAGAACTACGTTGAAGCTGAAACTCCAATACTTTGGCCACCTGATGTGAAGAACTGACTCACTGGAAAAGACCCTGATGCTGGGGAAGATGACGGTAGAAGGAGAAGGAGGTGACAGAGGATGAGATTGTTGGATAAGATTGTTGGATGGTATCACTGACTTGATGGACATGAGTTTGAGCAAGCTCTGGGAGCTGGTGATGGACAGAGAAGCCTGGTGTGCTACAGTCCATGGGATGGCAAAGGGTTGGACACAACTCAGTGACTGAACTGAGCTGAGGAGTCATTTTAAAATAGAACCTAAGAGTAAACTGAAGTATCTTTACTTTTGCCTTTTTCTTAGATTCAACAGTTTACTCATCATATTCATATGTCTATTAGAGCACTTATCACATAAAGTACTTGCTTATTTGTGAGTTTGTCCTCACCACCACCCACAACCCCATCTACTTGCACTACTTCTACACACAGTTAAAAACAATCCCCAACTGATCTGAAAACTTATGACCACATAAAAACCTGTATGTGGATGTTTACAGCAGCTTTATTTGTAATGGAAGCAACCAAGATATCCTTCAATAGGTGAATGAATAAACAAACTGATATTTCTATATCATATACCACATCCGTAATCCATACCATGGAATATTATTCAGTGATCAAAAGCAATGAGCTGTCAAGCCACGAGTGAATCTTTTATATAGTGCTAATTTAAAGAAGCCAGTCTGGAAGAGCTAAATACTGCATGACTCCAATTATATGATTTCTGGAAAGTGCAAAACTATAGAGAAAATAAAATGACTGGTGATTGTCAAAGGCATGGGGAGGAGAGGAGACAAAAGCTGAACAGATTTCAGCATTTAGTACAGGGAATTTGGGGGATGGGTAAAAATCATTTTATGTGATACACATTATGCATTTATCAGAACCCACAGAACTTATAATAAGCCTTACTAGATGCAAATTAAAAATTTATTTAGAAGGTTATGGTATCCCACAATACCTTAATTTAATGAAGTACAGACTATGATAAAACCATCTAACTATATCACAAATGTATAGAATAACCCTCTTGAAAGGAAAGCGAGAGAAAAAGGTACTAGCCCAAGAAATTCTGGAAATTAGTAATCTATAAAACTAAAGGCAGAAGAAATTATACATAAGGACTATGATGAGTTGAATAAAGTTGTTTTTCACAGGGCACGGGTTATCAGTTCTGATATTGCTATGCATGGAAGCTGGAACTGAACAGTGAGGGACATGGATTATAGGCGGTCGGAGGTTCTTTCACTGTTGGAGAGGAAGGGAACAGATAAGCAAGAGGAAGAGGTTAGAATAATCCATGTGGCAATGAACTTGAGGCAGAGACATCAGTATAAACTCAGTTTTAGCTCAATAAGTAAAGGGACCACATACAGAAATATACAGAGATATGAATATATACACGGGTTAGCATACACATATATTTCCTTTCTCTGTAGACTGAGAGGACAGACATAATGACACCCAAGTAAAAATAATCATATCAAATCCCCAGATTTTAGTCGGCAAATCTATTTTCTCTAATAACAGGAACTGGGGCTTCTGGGAAAAATGGCTGATTCTAGGACTGGGGCAAGAAATACAAAGATGGAGCTTGTAGCATCTTGGGGTGCCAGAAAATAAGTGCCTAATTAAAAAAACCACAAGGGTGATGATACAGGAGCTTCCAATGGCCAAAGCTGGTACTTAAAACAGAAAACAAAGACAGTATTGGATATTAACCCACTGTATGCAATAAAAATCCATGAGTTCACACTGACATAAATGATTGAATAAACACAAAAATGGGAGAGAAGGGACACATCTTTCAGGCAGAAGCCTTCCCAATCATTTATGCAGATAACTTTACTTTCACGGAAGTGGAGCATAAATCCTCACTTTTTCTTCTCCCTTACTCCTTGAGTGTGTCTGCTGTGCATAATGAATTCCTTCTAAAGAGTTAACTATGGAAAGGGGTGAGGGGACTTTCTAATGGAGAAATCTGAGCCTCAGCCAGGAGAGCAAGGTTAATATTGACAGTGATGAATCATGCTGATACTATATATATTTGATGTGACATGATGAGAAAGATGCTTTACCTCTGTGGTCTTCCCTCCGAAAACACATACCCCTTGTCAAATCATGAGAAAAACATCAGACTAATCATGTTGCAGGACATTCTGCAACATACCTAACCTGCCGTCAAGGCCATTTAAAAAAAGAAAGTCTGAGAAACTGTCATATCTGGGAAGAGCCTAAAGAGACAGAACTAAACATAATGTGGTATCTTGGATGGGATCTGGGAACAGACAACATCAGGTGAAAGACAAGGCAATTTGAATAAAGTGTGGATTTTAATTAACAGGAGTGTATCAATATTGGTTCATTAATTGCAACCAATTTACCATATGAATATAAGATACTAGTAAGAGGGGGCAACTGAGTGTGGGGTGTATGGGAAGTGTGCCATCTTTGCCACTCCTCTATAAATCTCGGACCTTTCTAAAATAAAATGTTTATTTAAAGAACCATAAAATTTAAATCTCCTTTCCTTGGCAAACAACATAGGTTTGCTTCTATACACCCTTTACCTAACTGTAAGCCGGAGGCCACCCTTGAACATAACTGTTCAAGGCAATTTCTATTTTGGCAATTTCTATTTTACTCATTCACCAAATGAGAGCCTACTATGTGTCAGAGATTTCTTTGGGCTCCAAAGCAAAACTTTGGAAGGACAGATATGTTTTGCTCAAGAGGTAAGAAATTCACATACCAACTAGACATCTCTCACTCAGGCAAGCTGCTCATTCTGGACCCAGCCTTGGAAGCTACGGGCAAACACAGCAAGCAAGGTCATCAGGGCACTTCTGCAAGCACCTGATAGGCAGCCTTGACCTTGGAACGACCAAGGGGAGAACAAATTAAAAGATGCTTTGTGGAATAAAAAGAAGAAGCAATTAAGCTCCTGTGGTTGCAATGGGCCAGAGAGAAATAGTGTGGGTCCGATGAGGAGAGTACAGAATAGCTCTCACTGAAGTGCAGTTATCTGAACTTGACTTTGTAGCTATTTGCAAGTGAATACTCAGGGTATTCTGGACTCCAAAGATATGACCATCCATCATGGGAATAGCTATAACTATGGAGGGAAAAAAGGCAGATAAAAATGAGGAAGAAAAAGAAAGGGAAACTAGAAGCCTAGATGGATTCTTTTTTTCTCCTCAAAAGACGATTTCCACTATGTACAATCCAAAAAGGACATAATGACATAGATAACCTGTTAATGAGTTAGCTGCGTGTTGCCTTTTCCCCAAAGCAGGGCTTTAACTGACAGAGCTCCTGTGTGTCTAAAAAAGGTAATAAGGGAGAAATGTACAGCTTAATCTTTAAACAAATATGAACATGGTGCAGCCAAGCAGCTGCTCTTGTGGACAGAGGTGATGAAGGACAGGACACCATCCAGTGGCTGCCGGTTGAGGGCTCGGCGAGAAAAACCTGATGACGATTAACGAGCACAATACTCATCCCAGAAAGTAAACCCATCTGGGGTGTCTGGCCAATCATGACAATCAATCAAAAGAATGACTTCGAATCTGAGCAAAAGGTTGGGGTTCACCAAACTTCGGGCAGCCGTGAGGTTACTACCTAAAGCTTCTGTCTAAGAGAGAAACACTCATTGGAAACCATCTTACTCTCTGGGTTGGATTATTGGATTCCCATCTTGGCTGGCCCTTCTGACCCCATGCTCTTTGTCTCTCATCTTTTTGCTTTGTTTTTAACTATTTATAACACAGTGCATTGAGATAAAATAAAAGAGGAAATTACACTCACATGGTACCAGTGTATTGACTACACGAGTAGTACATAATAATCAGAGAGAAAAACTGCACTGTCAGCTTATCACATTGGTTAAACAAGATGGTTTTCTGGGGCACAGCTCTTATTAAGTAAAACCTCCAAAGAGAATTACATATCTTTGGGACACATAGAACTAAATTCCCATTATGTGTTCCCTGAGTTTGAAATGCCTCTGCCCAGCAGATCAAGTGAATTCCTAGGCATTGGGTGCCTTCTAATCCCACCTGTGAACTGCCCAAGCCCACTCTCCCTTAAGAGAGCACCCGTTAAAGAACACCCTTCCAGGCTCTTGTTAGAAAGGAAATAGTTCCGCCAAAGTTTAAGACCTCCACGGGAATTCTGTGCCCTGAGAACCTTACTTCTCACTCTCCATTCCTTCATTCACCTAGACTAATCCCACCAGCTTGAGAACAACCCCTTTGGTGTCTTCACATGTATCCTTTGGCTCATGTAACACTTCCCCTTCTCTATTCCTACATATCCTACAATGTCCATCCAGTTCAGGACCCACCTCTTGTTTAAAGCTTCTAGAATTCTCCAGCCCTCAGCTGAGTGCACCACTCCTTTTTATTTTTTAAATTAATTTATTTATTTTAATTGGCGACTAATTACAATACTGCAGTGGTTTTTGCCATACATTCACATGAATCAGTCATGCGTGTACATGTGTTCCCCATCCTGAACCCCCCCACCTCCCTCCCCATCCCATCCCTCAGGGTCATCCCAGTGCGCCAGCCTGAGCACCCTGTCTCATGCATCGAACCTGGACTAGCGATCTATTTCACACATGATAATATACATGTTTCAATGCAATTCTCTCAAGTCATCCCACCCTCGCCTTCTCCCAAAGAGTCCAAAAGCCTGTTCTTCACATCTGTGTCTCTTTTGCTGTCCTGCATATAGGGTCATCGTTCCCATCTTTCTCTTAAACTGCAAATCTTCTGAACCATCACCTTCAGTGTTCAGGTACTCATGGTCTTCTGCTGCTCACATTTATAGGCATGAGGAATTCTGATTCCCCAACTAAACTGGACGCCCCTGAGAAGTGGGAGACAGTCTTTAAATTTCTTTTGTATATCCTCATCTCCTTGTCCAGTGATAGCACAAAGCAGGTGTGTAGTGAATAATCATTTAGTTTTATTAGAATTTCACCAGTGGAAATTAATCAGCTGTGTTGTGTCACTCTTGTTTTATTTGATGTGTCAGATTTTCACCAGCCCATCTTAGGGTGTCTAAGCTAAGAGAAAGCATATGCCAGGTTGTGAGCAGGAAAGGATCCTTGAAAAGCATGAAGAAAAACATCTACTTTACTTGAACAGTTATCTTAAAGGGCCATTTAACTTTCAAGCTGAGGCAGTCTTCTTCCTCTTCCTTGGCTCACTAGAACATCCCTAAGCCAGAGCTGCACTATCCAGACAGGGCAAAAATGACTTGGGATATGGACCTCAAAGATTCCCCAAGAACAGCAGTTCTCTGTCTATGCTCATCCAGCTTCCACCAGTCATCTTGCCAGGTCAGCAATCCTGCTGCTCACAAGAACTATAACTATCATCTGCTTGAGCTGTCAAGCCAGTCTTTTCTCCCTTCTTGCTATCTCTTGATGGGATGTTCTTCCTCTTCTCCAGTGTTTAAGAAAGAAAAATACATCAGAAGATGCCTTTGTTAGCAAGTAAAGTCAAATCTATTTCGGGCAAAGACAGCTCTCTAAAGATCTGAGCGACAGAGTGTTAATGCAGTTCAGTCCCCGTCAGCAGATCTGTCATTAGTCATTACCTTCTCTCCTGCTTATCCACCAAGGAGTGGGCCGAGGCAAGATCAAGACAGACAGCAGCCAATCAAATGTCTCAAAATACTTACCCCAAATAAGCCCTGGTACATAGCACAGTCTAGGTGAAAACCAAGATGGCCATCAGTGGGCCTGCTTTTACTTAGAAAGTAAATTCAGAATCCTCCTTTAAAACCCAGGGCTTAACTCTATACTGATGTCATTCTGAAACAGCCTAATGCTCAAGCAACTTTCTTAGTACCAAGCAAAGCTGGTGAACAAGTGTCACTGACTGTAATTACCTTCTCATTCAGCAGCCTCTCATGACTCCTCCAGCCCTGGGGATAAGCCCTTCTCAGCCTCTGTGTTATACACTGACCTCATAACCCAAATGCAATAAATGAATTCTGGGAAAGTTGCATCTAAATTAAAATCTGTCCCAAATACATTCTGAGAATTGATGGAATGCTGGAGAAAACAGCTGGATTTTTAACAGACTTCAAAAAATAAAAACTTCATATCATTAATGATTTTTATACAATGCATTGGGTTGGCTGCAGATGATTTTCTGCAGACAAAAGAAAAAATGATTTCTTTATTTCTAGCCCCTCTTGGTTTTCTCCAAATGCCTCACTGGCTATACTGTATAGAAGTTAGTTTAAATACATGTGTATTTACACACACACATACCCCTTTCTCCCACCTAGTTAACCGGGGACTTTCTATGAAAACCAGCCAAATGGACAACAAGGTCCTATTTCTTCTTTATCCAGAGATAAGACTATAAAGATATTTATATGTGCACATATAAAAAATTGATCATATGTGCCTATTCTGCATGTATATAAAAATCATCTCTCATTTGCTCACTTCACAGCCTTTTTCATCAGTAGTTAAGGGCAAATTCCCCAGTAGTATCATTCAATAAAGGCAATCTGTAAGTAATAGATTAACAACAAGCATGGGTTGGTCAATTTCCTGTTCCATGATACTATTTTAAGGAAACATCTGGATGGATACTTTTAGAAATTGGACACAACACAAAGCAACTACTTTCTCACTTAATATATTTCTTTTTATGTTCAGATTTTCTAAGTAAGATATTAAAAACCTGTGAACAACACCATGGTGAAGTGCTTAGGAATGACTGGGAATTCATTTCTAGGATGACTGAAAAAGAATTCAAATTTATCAGGTTTGGTTATGGAACAAATTCAGAAAAGTGCTAACTGTAAAATCTGGATAGTGAGCTGTGGGTGGTTTTCTTTCTTTTTTTTTCTCAGTCTTTTTAGATATTTCAAATATTTTCATGATAAACTCTGGGAGGGGGGGGAATACCAGGTTCTTATATTGGTTGTCCAATCATTTATAAAACAAACTATTGGTAAAACTTAGTGAAGCCTCTCATTTAATAGGAAGTATTTTTCATTTCTGTAGGTGTTTTCTTAGCATCATTTTCCTTAATGCTAATGGATTTTCTGAATGATCATGTAGGTGTGTGGACCAATAATAACAATTATGAGACAACTCAATACGTAGAGCAGTTCAGGAAGCCCTGCCAAATACATGATCTCACTGTACTCCTCACCTTAATCTTATGAGGTAGTTTAAGCCAGTATCATTCTCATAGAGAAACATGAAGCTGAGGGAAGATAAGTGGCTTGGGCTTGTCTAAGGTCACTGGACTGACAGGGAGACCAGATCCCCATTTTAAATACTTTTCCTACCATGCCAGGGTGAAATTTACGTGAGTTATTTTCCTGAATAGCTATGAAGAATCACACCAAAAATTCTACAACAAATAAAATGCTTTAAACTAGTAACAAAATTAATCATACAAAAATAACACAACTTGATAATAAAATCTGAAGACACACCCAAAGTCCACATCAGTATTGAAAGATTTAATTTGCTCAGCTGTCTCAGAAGTGGACAGGGGAGAGTTGAAAGCCATGGTGACAATCTGAACAATCAAAAGGAACAAAGGAATCTTGAGGCCCATCTTCCCAGATAAAACCTGAAGCAGCCACTAGCAGTTGGTTACTTGAGGCCTTCATGCATCACGAAGGGCCTAAATAATATTGCTGGTGAGTGTTTTATTTTACTTTTATTTTACCTTTATCAAAGGAAAATTCAAAGTTACTATTTAAGTCAGTATTTCTTTAGGTTTAGGTAAACACTGAAGAATCAAATTAGGCCTCAAGGCATCTTGGTTCTGAGACTTATTTTTAGCACAGTGAGACCATTAGCACCACCTCTCCAAGCTTACAGGGGAGGAAAAAAAAAAATTGATCAGCTCTCTTTTCCACTTAATGATTTCCATGATGACTTCCAGCAGACCTTAAATGGGACTAATCTATTTAGGCTAATAAAAACTAAATCTATTCTGTACCACCGAGCAGAGTGGCAACAACTGGCTGTAATGCAAACACCACTCAAATCTAACATTATTCACATTAACATAATTTGATATGATGAAAACAATATGCTACTTCTGCTGGCCATACTTCCCTGGGAAACCAACAAGAGGTTACTGGCAGCACCTTGACTTAGCCGGGGAGATAATAGGCTTGGGCATCAGTGTAATTATCTCTGGCAAATCATTATACTGTAAGCAGCTGTGTCTACTAACATTCAATAAAGCTTAACTAGAGCTCCAGCAATCACTCAGCCCACCAAAAACTTTCATTTGGAAGCTTGCTGACATTTGGAATTTAGACCATTCTGGGCCTATTGCCTTAACAACATTACTTCTATACTGCTTCCTGCCAGAGTGTCTTCTAGGAAAATATAGCAGGTTGAACATGTTGCATTCTACATAGACTGCTAACAGTTATTAGCTGGGGTGAGTTGAACAGTGTCCTCCCGACATTCCACAGGCAACCTCAGAATGTGACCTTAGTTGCAAATAGGGTCTTTGTGGATATAAATATGGTAAGGGTTGAGGTGAGGTCATGGCTGGATTAAGGTGTGCCCGAAATTCAATGAGAGTGTCCTGAGAAAAGAAAGAAAAGGAAAAATGGAGAATGTGGAAGAAGATAATGTTAAGATGGAAGCAGGGATCAGAATTATGCTCCCCAAAGCCAAAAAAGGCCAGGGCCACCAGAAATGGAAGAAGCAAGGAAGGGTCCTCCTTTAGAGCCTCTGAAGGGAATGTGGCCTCTGGCCTCCAGAACTGTGGGTCCACCAATGTCTATTTTTTCAACCCCCAAGTTTGTGGTAACTTGTTATACGTGCCCTGGGAAACGAACACACTAGCTTCAATGATCATAAATATTGCATGCTGTTTCTGCTGCTAACAAATGACCAGTGGGCAAATCCAGGAAAAAGAGGAACGAAGTGAAACAATACCATCTCCTGCTGTCACTCTAAGGTAATGGGAAGCAGGAAACACGAGTTACTAGCTGGGTGAGGGAGTACAGAGAACAGGAGTGAGTAAACAGCACGTTAGTGATGAGAGGAGATGCAGGCTGAAATCTACAAAGAAACAACAGGAGTGGTGAGGCATGGTTAGCAGAAGTCAAAGGCTATGAGGTTGAGAGTTAAGCTGTGGGCAGGTAGCAGGCATCGGAGTAGTCAAGGCTGAAGTCCAGGCATCCGTGACATGGAAAAGGAAGGAGGTATGTTTTACAACCATTATTCCATCCAAACCTTAGAAATGATGTCTGTGTTCCTAGGACACATATTTTATTATTCTTATTTTATAGAGCAGGGAATAGGTATGGAGAGGCAGCAACTTGGTCCTTATCACAAAAGTATCCACTGAAACATCTGGGATTTAAATCTATTTGTATCTGATCCCAAGTCTTATATATCAAGCTTGATTCAAAGTATCCAACAGATCCTTTGTTACAAAACTGACTGAAAGAACAAATCCCTTATTTATAACTTTTTTGTACTTACTATCATAGCAGTAGTTGATTCTATGGAGTAGAAAGATGCAGACCAGCGACAAGTGATGCTAACACTGTCTGTATGTTGGAATCATCTGGACAGCTCATAACACCTGGATGCCCAGACCTCACCCCTGATCTACTGAACCATATCTCTGGGATGGAAGCTTACCCCTGATCAACTGAACCAACTCCCTGGGTGTGCTCAGAAAGCTCTTGGGTGATTCTAATGAGAATTGTTACTGAGCCCCACACACCCCCCAGGGAGCAGTGGGGAGCTCAGAAGGATGAGGAAGAGAGGAGAATGTACGGTTTGCAGGCTGCCTCTAACCATCTCACCTCTCAGAAGGGCTCTGACACACACTGAGTCAATGAAGAAAATGAAAATGTGCTTTACATGTTTGAAGATTGCTTCAAACTTGCACAGTTTATGGTTTTTTCCTCCAGTGAATGTGGGAATGTAAGCCTCGACATTAGGAAAGCTGTCCTTGTCTCACATTGCTCAACATGAGCCAGGAAACGTACACTCAGCCTGTGTCTGGAAAGAACTTTGCAACATTCAGCAATGTGCTAGACTAGGAAGCAGCTTTTGCTGCCACTGCAAATATTGTTTTTACAAATTTGGCGTCTGTACGAAACAAAGCTGAATCATTTTTTTGAAGTAACTACTGTTGTTTGCCGCAGTGCTAGAAGCCCACAGCATTAGAGCCCCATTGCCTAGCCTCCAGCTGGAAATGCTGGTATTATGTAAGACAATGCTTCTAAAACTTCCACCTCTATTAATCACTGAGAGGGCTGGTCAGACCAGAGATTCCTGAGCTCCACTCTTGAGCACAGCTGAGGCTGAGCAATCTGCATTTCTCATAAGCTCAGGTGATATCGGGGTCGCACAGAGTCAGACACAACTGAAGCGACTTAGCAGCAGCAGCAGGTGATATGATGCACACGTCCATGGACCACACTTCACATTGCTCTTGTACAAGGAGTGTCTGTGTGGTCAGGCACTCAGCCGTGTCCAACTTTGTGCGACCCTATGGACTGTAGCCCACCAGACTCCTCTGACCATGGGATTCTCCAGGCATGAATACTGGAGTGGGTTGCCATTTCCTACTCCAGGGGATCTTCCTGACCAGGGATCAAACCCTTGTCTCCTATAGTGGCAGGCGTATTCTTCACCACTGAGCCACGAGGGAAGCTGTGCTCATTCAAGACAGTGCTTTTCAAAATCTAATGTATGTACAAAACACCTGGGGATGCCGTATACATGCAGATTCTGACTCAGATGTTCTTGTCCACAGGTCCCTCTCTAAGTAACAAGGATACCAGGTATTCCACCGGCGGGGGGTGGGGGGAAGGACCTTTACTTGTATCTTTTGTTCATACCGAAATATGTTCATTCAGCTGTGTGGCAGTTAAGGGAGAAAAACCTAAGCATTAGTCTCCTCTCCCCTTTTCTGGGTGAAGACACTAAAGAGGAATAAATCAAATTACATCCCCAAACCAAGGACAAGTTAGGGAACAGAGAGAATGCTTCCTCATGTCTGATGAGTGAACAGTTGGTTGATTGCTGTGATATATAAGGCATGAAGGGGTATCCACTTCAAACAGTCAACTGTTTCCATAGCTCTATGTCTGGAATGTCAGAAGATCTGAGTCAAGAGAAATGAGGAATTTCTCTTAATGGATTTCTTTCACTTGAGTTAGCATGCTTCACCTTGCAATGGATGGAGGCCAATCTGCAGAAAAAGTGATGGTAACAGAGGACTCTCAGATGGTAAGAGCATGAAGCATAGTTTACCTGCCTTCATCTAACAGCATTAGAGGTATAAGATCTGTGATGTTTTAATTTAAACATTGTCATGATGCTGGGAAAGATTGAGGGCAGAAGGAGAAAGGGATGACAGAGGACGAGATGGTTGGATGGCATCACCGACTCAATGGACATGAGTTTGGGTAAACTCCAGGAGTTGGTGATGGATAGGGAGGCCTGGCGTGCTGTGGTCCATGGGGTTGCAGAGTCAGACACGACTGAGAAACTGAACTGAACTGAATGCATGTTAAACTCAAGACGAGGAAACTTATCCTGTGGGGGCAAAACCTGCATACACACACACACACAACCTTGTATTAACGAAGCCATCATGAGCTCATTCATTTTTATTCACTCAGCCATTTATTCAATAATGTCTTCTCTACAGCAGCCAAGGCTGTAGGAGCTGCGGATCAAAGAGAGAACCATCTGCAACAAATATCCAAGCTAGTCCATCCATTGGAAAAAGGCTTAGACAACTGAGGTAAGGAACATGGTTGGCTTTACACTTTTACTTCCCTGTAGGCAATACATGGATTTAGAGTAGTGTATCTCTGACTACGATGAGAATCTGGTTCCAAACTCTCCCCCTGTCCTCCCTGTCTGCTGCAGATTTATAAATAACAATGAATTACTAGAAAAAAAGGAAAGTTGAAAAACTCAGGGATAAAAACACAAGTTCCAATCTTTTACTATTAGGCTCAAGAGACAATGTCAAATTGCTTAAAAAAAAAAAAGTCTCAAATTCTGCCCATCTCATAGCAGACTGCTAACAAACAGCTTGGCTTCTTGGGTGGCCCACTGGTAAAGAATCTACCTACAATTCAGAGACGTGGGTTCAATCCCTGGTCCAGAAAGATCCTCTGGAATAGGAAATGGCAACCCTCTTCAGTATTCTTGTCTGGAAAATTCCACGGACAGAGGAGACTGGCTGGCTATAGTCCATGAAGTCACAAAGAGTCAGACAGGACTGAGCATGCATGCAAAGAAAAAAAAAAAAGAATAGCTCACATGCAAGCATTCTCTTACACTGAGTAAAACTAAGTTAGAACCCACGAGTTCCAGGGTTAGGTCACCTGGGTTTGAATTACAGTTTTAGTGATGCGAGCTAAATGACTTTGGGCAAATTATTTAATTTCACTGTTTCTCAGTTTCCTCCCCACAATAAGAATGCCATCTTCACAAAGCTGTTGTCAATGCATATAAAACATTTACAAGTCAATACACATAAAGCACTCAATAGTGTCTGGCTCATAGTAAATGCTATTAAAGTGTGAGTTGTCACCATTATTACTATTTACTATTATGACTGCTATCATTACTGCTTCTACTGTACAATGCTAGTACAACACTGCTGTATCAGCGGCCAGCATCGTCGCAGTTATTTCACCTATAAAATGGTGCTTGTAATTTCTTCCTCCCTATCTCCTTCCTTTCTTCATTCCTATGTGCCTAGAAAGTAAAGTTACCAATGTAAAAGCACATGAGCATGTGTGTGTGCTCAGCTGTGTCCCAACTCTTGGCGACCCCATGCACTGTATCCCGCCAGGCTCCTCCGTCCACAGGATTTTCGAGACAAGAATACTGGAGTGGGTTGCCATTTCCTCCTCCAGGGGATCCTCCCCGCCCAGGGATCGAACCCATGTCTCCTGAGTCTCCTGCACTGGCAGGCAGATGCCTTACTACTGAGTCACCTGGGAAGTCTATGTAAAAGCACGTTATGGCCCAAATAAATGCCCCCTTATAACTGACTGTCTCCCCAGACCAAATGCCATTTGAGAGAGGAAAGGACCGAGTATCCTGGGGTTCTCTGTGTCTGCACATCATGAAATAAACGGAAGCAGCACTGAGACAGCTGTCTGTCCACTGTCCCCAGAGAACCCCATCGGGCTGATGCTTTCTGACAGTGGGTGCTGCCTCCAGGGAAAGGCACGATCCTTTCCAGTCTGTAACCAAATAACAGTGAGCAGGGGGAATGACTTTAAAGGACACAGAATTCGATACTTAGCCCTCCTGCATCTTTCACACATACAGCTATTTCTCCAAGCTCTCTTCTTCACAACTGCTTTGGATTCTCAGCTACAATTACTGTGAATTACTTCTCAATTATTTTTCTTTATATTAGCTACCTATAATTAGCTGGGAATAAAAAAATATTAAAGTGACACTGAAACACATCTAAGAAACACTGAAATTTGAGCACGAGAGAGATTGTTAGAGAACAATCTACAATCATCAGAAAGCCAGAGACTTTCTCAAGATGAGAAAGGAAAATGACCTCCTCCTCATGTGTTTTTTTAAGCTAACTCTGAGAATATTAAACCAATTTATGGATGGTCTAACTCATTTTCATTGTCAAAAATAAAACCCCGAGGAAGAAAGGGAGAACAAAATAACCAAATAAGAAAGCAGGTATCTGGGCTCTGTAAATGTATTTGGAGATGAATAGCTTGAATGGCTTTTAAGATTTATTCACTTACATGTAACTATCATATCTGGACAAGGTCAAAGAAAGAAGAGGTAAGGCTGGAGTTCTTAACATGGCCTCAGAATGGAGTCATTGACTCGAAGAACAAGAGGTGTAGTAACACGTACAAATGGCTGGTGATGAGGTTAGGAGTGACTTGACAAGCACGTTGGTAGACGGCCCAGAGATGCCATGTAGCCAGCAGTGTGTGGCCCTGACATGGCCCAGACTGTAGTCAACTAGTTAGGAGTTTTACGTGTCTTTGTTACTCAAGTTGAAAATTATCATGTCTAATGAGCCAGTATCTTTAACTCCCAGATTCACTCTGTAGTGTAGTTTCTTTTAAATTCGTCACACTAAGTATATTAAAGTTGCTCTGTACAGCATATGGCATGATACTTGAGGGATATACATACCGAGAGGTTTTCTAATGGAGAAGAAATTAATGATACGGTCAGACATAACATAAAAGTAAACAAGTTTTTGTCACTCTCTATTTCTCATCTTCCCACTCTGACTCTGCAGTTAAGACACTCAAAACCTATTCACTGTGACCATCTATCCACCCACCCACCCACATATACATTCATCCAACAAACTCCTGGGCACATTCCTCCTGCCTGGTAGTGTACTATGCTTTTGGAACTTAATTTCTAGTAAGAAAAGATAGGAAATCAGCAAGCCCGTTGCTGTTGTTGTTCGGTCACACAGCCGTGTCCAATTCTTTGTGACCCTATGAACTGCAGCACGTCAGGCCTCCCTGTCCCCCACCATCAACAAGCTAGAAAATAAACAACTATGACAGTTGTGCTAAGAAAGGAAAAAATTAAAACCTGAAAATAGTGACTAACTAGGGAAATCTATTCATGATCCTAAAAGAAAAACAGAATTCCATTCAGATGATTAACAGAAGAAATACTAAAGAAGAGAGAACTTATAGAGTTATAGGCAGCATTGAAAGAAGCAATAAGGGATGTTGAGGCTGCCAGAGACTGGTCACAGCAGAAAGCTCTCATCAAGGACCAAGGAGAGGAAATGGTGTTGTCATAGTTCAGTGAGAGCTGGAGCCATGGGGAAAACGTTATCTGGCAGGACCTCTCATTATGGAGGGAGGCACCCAAGGTCAGAACTCTGATCCAAAACGGAGAGGAAGGAGATAAGAGCCCAATCTCTCTTTCTCCTTTTACCCTCCAACTTCCTGCTAGCGCTTCCTATTGGCAGAACCTGATGATAAGTCACCTGGCATAGGAGTTTGGGTGACGCATCCATAAAATTTGGCTCCAGTGTTGAGAATAGATTGAGAAGGTGGAGGAGGGAAGATGAATAATAACTGAGGAAGGGAACCTACTTAGGTAGATAAGTCAGGAAAAGCTTCCCTGTGGAAGTGACATTTGAATTGATACCAAGAGAAGAGGCTGGCCATGCAAAGAGCCAGTAGAAGAATGAGCCAACAGAAGGGTAAGTGAGCACATGCCTTTGCTCTTCTCCTTGTTCTGCATCCCACACTCAGGACAGATCCTTCACTAGGAACGCAGACTCAGACAATCCAAATGAACATCTTCCTAGATGTGTTGCTATTACTCTAGTCCTGGGAAAACTGAATGCCTCTCATCTATGTTCTCAAGACCACAGAAGACTTTGCTCATAAAAAAAGAGAATGCTCACACTAGGATATTTCCCTATGAGAGGGCCAGCACTTTTACTCATTCTAGTGTACAAAGAAGGAAGAATCAAGGATGACATATGTAAAAATATTAAAGAAGGCAACTAAAGCAACTATCCCATTTATCCAATTTCTCTTTGAAAAGCTCAAGTCTTCCACATTTTGACATATCCTCATATCATGCAACATATGCAAAAATGTCCTATTATGCCCATCAGTCTCTTAAATGAAAAAATATTGCGAAGATCCAATTATTATACAATATAACAATAATTGCTTTGGCTTCATCCCTTCATTCTTTCTGGAGTTAATTCTCCTCGGATATCCAGTAGCATATTGGGCACTTACTGACCTGGGGAGTTCATCTTTCAGTGTCCTATCTTTTTGTCTTTTCATACTGTTCATGGGATTCTCAAGGTGCCCAATATGCTACTGGAGATCAGTGGAGAAATAACTCCAGAAAGAAAGAAGGGATGGAGTCAAAGCAAAAACAACACCCAGTTGTGAATGG
This sequence comes from Odocoileus virginianus, assembly GCF_023699985.2. Taxonomy (NCBI): domain Eukaryota; kingdom Metazoa; phylum Chordata; class Mammalia; order Artiodactyla; family Cervidae; genus Odocoileus; species Odocoileus virginianus. The sequence goes on from NC_069674.1 coordinate 20,593,253, forward strand.
GACTGGTGGTAGAAGCAAGATTCACTACTGTAAAGAGCAATATTGCATAGGAACCTGGAATGTTAGGTCCATGAATCAAGGCAAATCGGAAGTGGTCAAACAGGAGATGAGAAGAGTGAACATCAACATTCTAGGAATCAGTGAACTAAGATGGACTGGAATGGGTGAATTTAACTCAGATGACCATTATATCTACTACTGTGGGCAAGAATCCCTTAGAAGAAATGAAGTAGCCATCATAGTCAACAAAAGAGTCTGAAATGAAGTACACGGATGCAATCTCAAAAACGACAGAATGATCTCTGTTCGTTTCCAAGGCAAACCATTCAATATCACGGTAATTCAAGTTTATGCCCCAACCAGTAAGGCCGAAAAAGCTGAAGTTGAACAGTTCTATGAAGACCTACAAGACCTTCTAGAATTAACACCCAAAAAAGATGCCCTTTTCATTACAGGGGATTGGAATGCAAAAGTAGGAAGTTAAGAAACACCTGGAGTAACAGGCAAATTTAGCCTTGGGGTACAGAATGAAGCAGGGCAAAGGCTAACAGAGTTCTGCCAAAAGAACGCACTGGTGATAGCAAACACCCTCTTCCAACAACACAAGAGAAGACTCTACACATGGACATCACCAGATGGTTGACAGTGAAATCAGACTGATTACATTCTTTGCAGCCAAAGATGGAGAAGCTCTATACAGTCAGCAAAAACAAGACCAGGAGCTGACTGTGGCTCAGATCATGAACTCCTTATTGCCAAATTCAGACTGAAATTGAAGAAAGTGGAGAAAACCACTAGACCATTCAGATAGGACCTAAATCAAATCCCTTATGACTATACAGTGGAAGTGAGAAATAGACTTAAGGGACTCAATCTGATAGACAAGAGTGCCTGATGAACTATGGATGGAGGTTCGTGACATTGTACAGGAGACAGGAATCAAGATGATCCCCAAGAAAAAGAAATGCAAAAAAGCAAAATGGCTGTCTGAGGAGGCCTTACAAATAGCTGTGATAGACAGGAAGTGAAAAACAAAGGAGAAAAAGAAAAATATACCCATTTGAATGCAGAGTTCCAAAGAATAGCAAGGAGAGATAAGAAAGCCTCCCTCAGCGATCAATGCAAAGAAATAGAGGGAAAAAATAGAATGGGAAAGACTAGAGATCTCTTCAAGAAAATCAGAGATACCACAGGAACTTTTCATGCAAAGATGGGCTCAATAAAGGACAGAAATGGTAGGGACCTAACAGAAGCAGAAGGTATTAAGAAGAGGTGGCAAGAATACACAGAAGAGCTTTACAAAAAAGATCTTCATGACCCAGATAATCATGATGGTGTGATCACTCACCTAGAGCCAGACATCCTGTGAAGTGAAGTGGGCCTTAGGAAGCATCACCAAGAACAAAGCTAGTGGAGGTGATGGAATTCCAGTTGAGCTATTTCAAATCCTCAAAGAGGACACTGTGAAAGTGCTGCACTCAATATGCCAGCAAATTTGGAAAACTCAGCAGTGGCCACAGGACTGGAAAAGGTCAGTTTTCATTCCAGTCCCAAAGAAAGGCAATGCCACTCATCTCATCTCATGCACTCATCTCACACGTTAGTAAAGTAATGCTTAAAATTCTCCAAGCCAGGCTTCAGCAATACATGAACCGTGAACTTCCAGATGTTCAAGCTGGTTTTAGAAAAGGCAGAGGAACCAGAGATCAAATTGCCAACATCTGATGGATCATCACAAAAGCAAGAGAGTTCCAGAAAAACATCTATTTCTGCTTTATTGACTATGCCAAAGCCTTTGACTGTGTGGATCACAATAAACTGTGGAAAATTCTGAAAGAGACAGGCATACCAGACCACTTGACCTGCCTCTTGAGAAACTTGTATGCAGGTCAGGAAGCAACAGTTAGAACTGGACATGGAACAACAGACTGGCTCCAAACAGGGAAAGGAGTACATCAAGGCTGTATATTGTCACCCTGCTTATTTAACTTATATGCAGAGTATATCATGAGAAACGCTGGCTGGAGGAAGCACAAGCTGGAATCAAGATTGCCGGGAGAAATATTAATAACCTCAGATATGCAAATGACACCACCCTTATGGCAGAAAGTAAAGAGGAACTACAAAGCCTCTTGATGAAAGTAAAAGATGAGAGTGAAGAAGTTGGCTTAAAGCTCAACATTCAGAAAACTAAGATCATAACATCTGGTCCCATCACTTCATGGCAAATAGATGGGGAAACAGTGGCTGACTTTATTTTTCTGGGCTCCAAAATCACTGCAGATGGTGACTGCAGCCATGAAATTAAAAGACGCTTACTCCTTGGAAGGAAAGTTATGACCAACCTAGATGGCATATTAAAAAGCAGAGACATTACTTTGTCTACAAAGGTCCGTCTACTGAAGGCTATGGTTTTTCCAGTAGTCATTATGAATGTGAGAGTTGGACTATAAAGAAAGCTGAGCACCGAAGAATTGATGCTTTTGAACTGGCGGTTGGAGAAGACTCTTGAGAGTCCCTTGGACGGCAAGGAGATCCAACCAGTTCATCCTAAAGGAGATCAGTGCTGGGTGTTCATTGGAAGGACTGATGTTGAAGCTGAAACTCCAATACTTTGGCCTCCTGATGCGAAGAGCTGACTCATTGGAAAAGACCCTGATGCTGGGAGGGATTAGGGGCAGAAGGAGAAGGGGACGACAGAGGATGAGATGGTTGGATGGCATCATCGACTTGATGGACATGGGTTTGGGTGGATCCGGGAGTTGGTGATGGACAGGGAGGCCTGGTGTGCTGCGGTTCATGGGGTCGCAAAGAGTCAGACATGACTGAGTGACTGAACTGAACTGATAACAATAATTAATGTATACTCATAATTGAAATTCATATTAATACAAATTTTCTTTTGGTTTTATATTTACCTCCAAGTCACTGGCTTAAAGCATGTAAAATAAATATCTCGTTAATTAATCTGAATATCTAACAACTTGTTTTACTTCTGTTGCCCAGAAACCATTGCTTAAAATAGGGAAAGTAACATTTTCATATTAAGATGATCGTCACCTGAATTAACAAATGATCTGACCTTCAAAAGCCCGTTTGCAACGTGGGTTCAGATTCACCGTGAGCTAGCCAAATCAGCATTCAAATGGAACTGAGGGTTTATTGTTGGTCATTGAAGTTAGGCAGAGTCACTTCCTCCCTGTAAATCCTTCTACTTCAGCATGCACTCACCACTGGAAAGAGAATTCTATTCAAGGACAAATTTCAGGCCAATAATGAGGAGTTGCCTGCATGTTAATGAGGCTCACCATCTCCCATACTCAAAACTAACCATTTTTTTCTTAAAGATCTTCAGGACTTTCCATTATCTCTACATTAGTCGTTAATTTCCCTAGTGCCCATTTAATTTATTTCCTCTTATTTTGTCCCTGATGAACATGGAAGCAGATGGTAATTCTTCTTCTCTTTTCAATTTGTAACTCTTGCCAAGTCAATGAAAACTGCTGATAGAATAAGTTCAAAAAATGTGATTACCTGGAGGAGAGGCCGCTGCACCCCCAGCACTTTCATGGTATCTGCATTAGCCAGGATCTTCAGGGGGTCAGATGTTTTCGTGACTCCTTCAATCTCCTTGTTGATCTCAGCCAAGACCTGATTGAGGAAGATATTTTTGATGTACACGGTGAGAAACTCTCGAAGAGGACACTGTTTGGCAGGACCAAGTCCCAGGGCGTGCTCTATCTCTTGAATAAATCTGGAAGACAAACAGAGCACAACCACTGTCAAACATATCAGAAAGATAGTTATAGACATATGACCAAACATGGGTATCTCTGCTTGCTGCTATGGAGAGATCTGGGGAAATTACCAGAATTCTAAACAAGGGCAGGCCACTTTAATATCCACCTACATATGAGTCTGTTGTTTAAACACAAGTTATTTCACTTATTGAAAAGAACAGGATGAAACAGAAACAAAAATTTCAAACTAGTAGGGAGAAAGGAGAGACAAAAATATTTATTAATTCAAGAAGGAAATAAAAATATAAGAAGCAAAAGAAAGTGTGATAGACAGAAAACAAATTATGATGCAAAGTAAAGAGCAAAGCCCATACTGCATATTTCTTAAGCTCTATATATGTGTAGACAGAACTTTCAAAAAGAGAGAAAATAAAGGATGTTGTTGTTCAGTCTGTAAGTCATGTCTGACTCTTTGTGACCCTATGGACTGCAGCATGCCAGGCTCCTCTTTCCTCTACTATATCTCAGAGGTTGCTCACATTCATGTCCCTTGAGTTGGTGATGCTATCGAACCATCTCACCCTTTGCCACCCCCTTCTCCCTTTGCTTTCAACCTTTCCCAGCATCAGGGTCTTTTCCAATAAGGATAAGTCTTTAAATTTATGACACTAATGTGGGTTGAGAGGTTATGAAAGGAAATAGGATGGGGGTGCGGACAAAGGAGAAGTTTAACTTTATTTGTAATGATCAATTTCCTTTATGAAAAACACTTAAAACACTTATAGCAGAATGTTAACTGTCAAAACTCACAGATGCGTACGCAGATACTAGTTATGCTACTCTTTGTATTTTTCTACGCTGGCAGCTCCTGCTTTCATGGTTCTGATACGCACAAATGTAAGTTACTACAGTTTAGCGAATCACACCAGTACAACAACAGGATTTGAATCCCAGTTACCATAGTACATTAACTGTGAGTAGAGGCATGAAACAGCAACTCCAGTGCTTCAATCCAGAAATTTCTGTGTAAATTCATAATTTACATAAATTCATAATTATGTTCATCATAATCAATGACCTGTCCTATCACTTCTTTCTTTCAAAGTCAAATCAGTGAACGGTCACTTCACATCTGTTGCTCAGTTCATAGAAAGACAGCAATGTGGGTAGCCGTTGTCTCCTCGTCTCTCAGTGATTAACCCCTGTGACAGTTTACAGAAAATGATAACTGAAAAAGGGAATTAGCTAAAAAAAAAGCTAAAGGAAAAAAAAATCTAAAAGTAATACTGGGAGCAAAATTTGATTTGAACCTAAGTGGATTTACAGAAGAAATGGCAGACCCTGGGAACATGTGAGAGGAACATGCAGCCAGACGGAGGGTTAACTTCCTGACCTTAAAAGAGAAAAACAGTTGTGACGAAAGAGAGAAAGATGTCCCAGAGGAAGTGATGTTGACCAAAATATGTTACCTTAGAGAACTCTTGGAGGTATTTCATGACATTGAAAAGCAAAGAATAAAATTCTGGCAGCTGACCCAAACTGAGAGGGAAGTATGACATTTCACTAAAGCAGAGAAAAGATTTTTGCTGTGTATTGTAAATGACCCAACAAGAAGATGGTGGCAAGCACTGTTCAGACTCCTCTTGGTAAGACTTGTTTTTGTGGCCAGGTCATGTGACATATGGGATCTCTTAGTTCCCAGATCTAAGGGATCAAGTCAGTGCCCCCTGCAGTGGAAGTACAAAGTCTTAACCATTGGACCTCCAGGGAAGCCCATTCTTGGTAAGATTTTAACAAAGAAACAAAACTCTGATTCTCAATGTTTCTAATGTTACAGGGTACTAATACATATTAGTTTTATTTTTCATTTCTGTATATATTTGTAACTGATTGTAAGAATTTTTAACGTTTTCACACCAAAAAATTTCAAGTCATGAAACAGTTGTGATTTTCCCCTATTGATTAATAATACTGCTTTGCCTGGTGAATTTTACAGATCTACAATGTTCTGTAAAGCAAGAAAGGCCTTGCACTTTAAATTTTTCCCAAAAGAATAGAAGTTAAATAAAATGAAACAGAATCTAATGAAATAGAGAAAAAAATTAGTGATTAGCTGGGAAGATCTATTTGCAACCTATGTCACAGACAACAGGCAGTAAAAAAACCAAGGAACATAGTAGAAAAATGATCAAAAGACATGAAAAGACATTTTACAGTGAGTGAACATTAAACAATAAGAAAAAGTTTTAACTTCATTCATAATGAGAGAAATGAAAGATAAACTACAATGAGATACCATTTTTTATACCCACGCATCAGCCAGATTCCAAAAGTTTGAAAACACACTGTTGGTTTAAGTGTGGGCAGAGAGACATTCTCATATATTATTGATGGGAGTGAAAAATGTTACAACCCTGATGAAGGACAAATTGGCACTATCATTCAAAATTACAAATGTATTTCCTTTTGACCCAGAAATCTCACTTCTGGGAAATTCTTCCAACAGCTATTATCTGAATATGGATGAGATGACCTATGCACAGGATACAGAGATCAGTGCAGAATTGTTTTTATATCAAAAGATTGGAAACAACACAAAAAATCCATCAGTTAGAGATCAGTTAAATAAACTATGGTGAATCTAGACACTGCAATACTGGGCAGAAACCTAGCTCCCAAACATGGAAGCTTTTGATGACCTTACATGCAAAGATCTCTAGGACGTATATTGTTAAGTGAGAAAAGCAAGGTGCATACCAATATGCACCTTTGTATAAGAATTATACATTTATTTGTTTTATTATAAGAATTACATATTTATTTGTTTTATTATAAAGACATCCTGGGAGGGTTCATAATAAAATTAGTAAATGTGAGTATTTATAGGAAGTAGCGATTGGGGGGAGAGTCTCGCAAAGGAGTCGGAATGCATTTTTCAATATAATTTACATAATCATTTGACTTTAAAAAAACTGTGAGTATATTAGCAACTCAAATAAAATTAAATTAGACAATATAAAAATTATCTACATTTATCAAAGACTCTATTTCATAAATTGCTTTCTAATGAGATCACATTTAAAGTTTGGGGTATAAATGTTCCATAAGTTCAGCTGTTTAACCTAATAAAGAGTTTCCTTTACTTAATAAACACATACATCATGGTTACTCTTCCATATCACCACTTAAACACTCCATTAACCTCCAGGCCCTCGGAGGGGAAGTGGGGGTAGGAAAGAGAACACAGAGGATTATTACAGTGGAAAAGTCACCCAGGAAAGTGGACACAGAGAAGCCATGACAAACAGCAATGAGGTTTCTTAATTGATGTTGTCAACAACTAAAGGGAAGTAAAAGCCTGACCCAAGGGACTTCCCTGGTGGTCCAGTGGCTAGGACTCTGGGCTCCCAATGCAGGGGACCTGGGTTCAATCCCTGAGTAGGGAACTAGATTCCATATGCCTCAACTAAAGATCCTGCATGTTGCAACTAAGACCTGGTGCAGACAAATAAAAATAAATACATATTTTTAAAACCTGACCCAAAACAAGATACAAGAAATCTTTAAGAAGAGATTGAGTAGAAGGTTGGGTGGGGGGGGGGGCACAGAAATGAAGAAATAAACAGCAGATAGTTAACTATGGTTATAGTTTTAAGATCTCCAGATCCCACATCATGCTACAGTGATCCCCTCTGATCTCATCTAACTCACAGAGAAACCCTCCACCCAGTGGCATCCCGGTTCCCTTGGTCTGACTCTGAAAGGCAACCACTGTTATTAATCTGATAACAAATAAATACACCTGTCATCAGAATCCCTATTTACTCCTTCCCATGGGTCTTAGAAGAAGAGTTTTCTGAGCAGAAGTACTTCTTGCATTTTCAAAATCTACCAATTATTTGAAGGAGATTTTTAGTAGTTAACCTGCTCCTAAACAAAGTGACAGAAGGCTCTAAATTACCCCATTTTTCTTCTTTTCTAGTCCCTTATTTGCCTTTGGTGCCCCTCGAATATGAAACCACTCTGAGCAGCACGGATGGAGCAGCTTCCATCACCTTCAGCCAAATGATTTTTTCCGAATACAAGTCATTTATTCCCTAAAGCATACACATCTGTCTAAAATGACACAGTCAGGTTGATGGTGTCATCTCTGACTCGAGGGGACCCATTCAACATGTTTCCAAATCTGCTTCTGGAGCTGGGAGGGTCCCACTGTGCAGAAGGCATAAGACATGAGGGGAAAACGAAAGAGAAAAATTAGGGCTGTCTCACCAGCCTCTCTCCACTCTGGTCAAGAATGAGAAGCAATCACATTAAATGGGCAAAACGCCCTTTCTTAGGCAGAAAGGACACAGAGGAAGATTGTTCCTAGGCATCTAAGAGGTGAATTGAACTCATAGTCTGTGCAGAGAGGAAAGGTTTAGGGAAATGGAATGGCCAAGGGTGGAACACAGAAAGTAGGCATTCCTGAGTCTGAATCTTGAATGTACTATCTAGGGCAGGTTACTTAGCTTCTCTTCATCCTATTTGTGTACTCTGTAAATGGATATAACATACAGGACTTGTTTTGACGATTAAGTAAGGAAATAAAATGCAAGTGCTCATCACAGAGGCTGACATACAGTTAACTGCTAAGTAGGTGGTGGCTGCTGCTATTTGTATAATTGCTATCAGTGCATAAATCCTGATGGGGTTGGAGAGTTAGAGCAAAGTGTGACATATTTTACCATTTTTTTTCACTCTCTCCTTTACTTCCCCATGCAATTATCCATAATTGGCAATTTGGGCCATTAGATTATTACTTGGACTATTTCATCAATGCATGTATGTAGGAATGACAGAAACACCATGTGGCCAGGGGTCAGGTGTAAATTTCTCCCTGCTATATCTTCAGGGCTTAGGATTAGTCTACTGCTGGCACAGAGTAGGTCTCAGGAAATATTTGCTGAATCAAGTATTGAATAAAGTAATTAATAGGTCCTTTCATTTACCCTTAGTTCCTAAAACTAGACTGTGACTTCTCTGATGAATAGTGCCCTTCTCTGAACGATTTGGAGTAGAGGCCCAAATGAAAGCTTATAAGAAAAAAAGAGAAAGAAGGAAAATAATCCTATATCTCAACCATAGATGCCTTGGGTTGAAAGAATACTCTCTACTCTGTGCCCACATTCTCACTTGTTTTTTGCTTCATGCAATAAGGTTGTTCACACTACTTCATACTGACCATTTCACAGAAGTTATTAGTGCTTGTAAGCCTAAGACTCACTTCATCATCTAATGAAAGTGAAAGTCACTCAGTCCTGTCTGACTCTTTGAGACCCCATGGACTATACAGTCTATGGAATTGTCCAGGCCAGAATACTGGAGAAGGTAGCCTTTTCCTTCTCCAGGGGATCTTCCCAACCCAGGGATCAAACCCAGGTCTCCCGCATTGCAGGCAGATTCTTCACCAGCTGAGCCATAAGAGAAGCCCAAGAATAGCGGAGTGGGTAGCCTATCTCTTCTCCAAGGGATCTTCACGACCCAGGAATCGATCTGGGGTCTCCTGCCTTGCAGGCGGATTCTTTACCAACTGAGCTATCAGGGAAGTCCCGTCATGTTTCGAACACATTATTAACCAAAACATCTACTGAAAGAAAGTGAACGTGTTAGTCACTCAGTCATGTCTGACTCTTAGTGATCCCATGGATTGTAGCCTCTGTCCACAGAATTCTCCAGGCAAGAATACTGGAGTGAGCTGCCATTCCCTTCTCCGGGGATCTTCTGGAACCAGGGATTGGACCTGGGTCTCCTGCATTGCAGGCAGATTCTTTATCATCTGAGCCACCAGGAAAACCCAAACATCTATTAGGGAACATCAATGCTGCTTCCTGGCTTTACTATAGATAATCCTACAGTGAACATCTTTCGTTTGCTTCTGTGGAATTCTTTCCATGAGTTAAAATACTAGGAGTACTTCCTCATCATCTTTCATCAGTGAGCCTATATTTTATTTCCCCCAGATTCCCACAGAATGCTGCATGGCTCCTTTTACCTATTAAGTACCTTAAAAAATCATCTGTTGAATAGAAGACAGAAGACAGAGTCAAGGGTGTTGAAGAGAAGCATCAAAAAACCCAGTTTTTCCAACAATGCTCCCAACCGGCTCTTTGGAAGTAAGAAAACATCGAATTTTTAACAGTGAAAGGAGTCTCATTAGGAAAGAAAACACTTCACTTCAAAGTTAAGATGGAACACAGATGGAACCCTGTCAAAAGGGTATTATCTAATCTGGTGAAGTGCTTTCACACTGGGGATTTCCTCTTCTTGTAAAGGATGAGAAGGCAAACACAAAGCGTAGGTACATTTGCGTACATGGGAAGAGAGACAATGAGACTCAAGGAGAAGGATCTACATAATGAAAGACGCAGAGTATCTGATTACGGGAGTTTTGAAGAACGTTATTCAGATCAGCCTCCCAATCCTCAAGCTGTAGAGCAGGATAAACCAGAGAACAAAGAGTGTAGGCGATCTATCTTTATTGTCTTGGAATGTCTAAAGCATGGATCTTACTTCCTAAATTCAAATGTTGCCATTTGTAACTATGTTACCAAAGGTTTCATTTTCAAATTACCATCAACCAGAGGATCTCCAAAAATCTATACATATGTAATACCTATATTTTATCTTTAATTGGAATATAATTGCTTTACAATGTTGTGTTAGCTTCTGTGGTACAACGAAGTGACCCAGTTATATATATACATCTATCCCCTCCCCTTGGCCCTCCCTCCCATCCCACCCCTCTGGGTCATCACAGAGCACTGGGCTGACCTCCTTGTGCTATGTATAGCAAGTTCCCCCTATATTTTAAATTTACTCTATCTTATAGCAAGCATGTGTACTTTGGAACACATACATGAGCACACAGTACCCACACTTAACCTAGTATTTTCAAAATTTTTATCCTGATTTGATTTCTATCCAGGAAAATTATACTCATTAAAATTTCACTCAAGTTTCTCAAGCCCCTTGTTTAACCCAGACTCCTCATCACAAATTCCATCTTATTGTAAAGCTCCATTTCATCTCAGTCAACAATTATGGCTGCTACCAGCTGGAAATATCCTAAAATACAATTTGGATCCTCCGTGTTCAAGAAGTTGCAATGAGAGCAACACTCAGTTGAATAAAAATAGTTGCTCACAGTAAATAAGTATTCCTTATATTCATAGTCTAGTAATTTAAAAGATTCTACAGCTGACATTAGTAATGGGACAAACTGACACCATATACCATCTGACATGATACAGAGAAGAACAGAGCATCACTTCTTGCCAGAAATGCATAATTTTGACAAAAAATGCATAACCTGAATCTAGTCATGGGGAAATAACATCTTTCCAGAGAACTAAAATACAAATCCAAAGTATAAACTTGAGAGAATTCAAATTAAGAATTTTGGCTTTTGGAATATAAGGAATTCATTCATGGCTCTCTCACAAACAATATGTCACTGTTTACTGCTAATTCTGTTTTTAACACAAACATCTGTATATAATGTATATCATACAACATAAAACATTTTAATTCTTTTCACTTTGATTATTCCTGAATTTGTCATATTATCACACACATGTGTGGTAGTTTGGGCTGCATTATATACACACAATATTTATCTGAAAAGCTTGGGATTTTCCCCCTGAGCTTATGTATTAGAACTAGTAGATATGTGTGATTTATTCCTCCGACCTCCTGCATTCTGCAGGATCTTGCAACATATCATTTCCATTAAAGTAACTTCTAATCCAGTCTTGCCACTCTGCAGAGATGTATCATGCTTACCTCCAACCAGCAGCTCTGAATCTCTTCTACTGCATAATGGCTTTAAAGACATTTAAGAAAATCTGAACCATCTCTTTCCCTTCCTTAAGTTCAAGCCTTCTATGTGAAAAGTTATGAGACATTTACAAGCCTGCAAAATCTGCTTATGTCATCAAGCATATTCAGAGGTAAATCCCCATGTCACCAACCCCACGATCACGTTTAATGTATGTACATTTAATAATGTCACAGGACACAGGTATTTATAAATATCTACATTAAAACTTGGTTAGCAATAAGCAGTGATGCACTGTTTATGACAGAGACATGAATAAATAATTTCGTGCTTTAAAAGCCAGAATTCTAAGTTTGAATTTTCTGAAACTGATTTTGTTTTCGTTTTACGGAAAGAATGCAAACAATAGCAGTAACAGCCACCTTATAGCCAGAATGATACAATAGTTATGAGGAAACCAAAAATCTCACATTTTCCCTCAAATCCAAGACAATCTTCAAACCCAGAAGGAGAAGGGAATACTGACTGCTCAATGCAGAACTCTTCTGGAGAAACACAGGCCCACGTGACAAGAGGCCAAACACCACTAATAACAGGGAACGACGTGCTCACGACACTTCCTGCACGTCACTCTAAGGGGAACAGTGGGCTTTTATGAGTTTATAGAACACACTCAAAACCCCTGCCACGCTTGACTGGTACCAAGTGACTCAGTGGGTACAGAATCTGCCTGCGAGGTAGCAGGTGCAGGTTTGATGCCTGGGTCAGGAAGATTCCCTGGAGAAGGGAATAGCACCCCACTCCAGTCCTCTTGCCTCAGAAATCCCACGGACAGAGGAGCCTGGTGGGCTACAGTTCATGGGGTCGCTAAGAGTCGGACACGACTGAGCGACTCAGTACACATGCACACATGACATTTAAGGCACAGAGCAAACTGAAAATAACTTGGGCAAAGAAGGAAAGAAGCCTCAGAGGAATTGACTGGGGATATATTCAACTGACTTGGATTATCTGGCTCGAGAAAGATCATTTAGAAATGATTTACAAGGGACTCGTTCAGAAACAGCAGCAACAGGCATATTTAAGACCATAAATCAGGGGAACATGAAAACCGAAGAAAAAATCCATAAAGGTTAATGCACTTTGGAGCACATTTGCCTCTTAATTCATAGGAGTAAGTCACCAGCACATCAGGAGGAGGCTCCCCCAACAGCCTGTAATTGTTCACGCTGAGTGTAACTACTTTCTGTGACTTCTGTATATAAAGATTTTCTGGCTAAAAGTGCAAAACAAGCTCATCATTGCAGAGACCAATCATGTCCTCAGTCCAAACCCCTAGGAGACAATTTACTGAACTAATGAAATAAAAAGGGATTTGGGTGCTCTCTTTGTAACGAGTGAAATTCATGCCTAGGACTAGAGGAGAAAAGAGGCGGAAATCATTAAGTAAAGGTAGAAAAGAAAATTATCTACAAAATTTGAGCTCTGCAGGCTTGTAAACAAATTTAACTTAAAAAAAAAATCTTACATTTGCGATAGCAAGTGATTTGTGACTGTACTTAAGTGTTCCCTCCAGACTGAGAAGCACTTTAGGTAAAATGAAGTAAGCCTCTTTATAATGACAGCTGTTTAAATTTTTTAAGCATGTAATTTGGAAACTGAAATAACTCCAATGCTAAGTCTTAATATCAAGTGATCCTTTTTTTTTTTTAACAACAACAACAAAAAATCATGTAAATAAGGACTACTGATATAAAACTCAGACGAAATGATAATCCTGCTTCTTCCAACAGGCCTGGAATTTTTTTTTTCATTTATTTTTATTAGTTGGAGGCTAATTACTTTACAATATTGTAGTGGGTTTTGTCATACATTGACATGAATCAGCCATGGAGTTACATGTATTCCCCATCCCAATCCCCCCTCCCACCTCCCTCTCCACCCGATCCCTCTGGGTCTTCCCAGTGCACCAGGCCTGAGCACTTGTCTCATGCATCCAACCTGGGCTGGTGATCTGTTTCACCCTTGATAATATACATGTTTCGATGCTGTTCTCATGAAACATCCCACCCTCGCCTTCTCCCACAGAGTCCAAAAGTCTGTTCTGTACATCTGTGTCTCTTTTTCTGTTTTGCATATAGGGTTATCATTACCATCTTTCTAAATCCCATATATATGTGTTAGTATGCTGTAATGTTCTTTATCTTTCTGACTTACTTCACTCTGCATAATGGGCTCCAGTTTCAACCATCTCATTAGAACTGATTCAAATGAATTCTTTTTAATGGCTGAGTAATATTCCATGGTGTATATGTACCACAGCTTCCTTATCCATTCATCTGCTGATGGGCATCTAGGTTGCTTCCATGTAACAGGCCTGGAATTGTTTTCATCCTTTTCATTTATCTTATTTATAGGAAAATTACCTCTCCTTTGCATCTTTTTAATAGAAAATAAGGATGTCAGAAAAATTTTCAAGAAAAAGAATCTCAACTTATAAGATGTCCATCATATCACCTGGAAACTTACATGTAATATATTAAACATAATTTAAGTGTTCCAGAGCAATCTGGCAAATCTACCCATTGCTATGTGAGTCGGAGCAGTATTAGTAACTACTTACATCTACTGAGTTCTTCTGTCCATGGGATCCTCCCGGCAAGAATACTGGAGTGGGCTGCCATGCCCTCCTCCAGGGGATCTTCCCGACCCAGGGACTGAACCTGCATCTCTTATGTCTCCTGCTTTGGCAGGCAGGTTCTTTATCAGTGGCACCACCTGGGAAGTTCCTACCATGTTCTAACTAAAGAGCTTTATATGGATTATTTTCTGCAGTGTTCACAATAACTCCCTGAAATCTGCTCTATTAATATCTGTATTTTACAAATGATGAAAATGAGCAAATGAAAAAAATAACAGTAACGTTAATAGCTGAGAGTTATATTGTGCTAATGACATGCCAGCACTGCTTTAAGCAATTGCCACGCTTTGCTTCATTTATGCCTTCCTGAGGTTAGATCTCTTGAGGAGGGCTGGTGAGGGGAACACAGTCAACAGACTCCATTTTGAGAACCTTAGCGCGTGTGTTGATGTAGTCGAACCTTGTGTGTGGATTGAGAGGATCGTAATATTGCTAAATACAAATATTAGAAAATACTAAATTATTTCTCTTGAAATATAATAAATCTGATTTCTAGTCCTTACTTCTTTCCCCAAGCTCCTAACCTGCATTTTAAATCATCTGTTAGATACTTTCTCTGGATATCGTCCTGATAACTCAAACTATGTCCAAAATGGAATTTCAGAGCCACCCTCTCATGATTTCAATCTTCTCCTGCGTTCTCTATTTTTGCACCATCCCCTTGCAGTCACCCAGTCTCAAAATTATTTATCTTTTACTTCTTTCTATTTTTAGCATTCTTACTTATGCAAGACACTTCCAGACTTAAGAGACGTTTTCTTTATATTGTCTCTTGATTCACTTGTTTATTCCTTCATTTATTCAAGCAGTATCTATGGAGTGTCTACCTGAGGCCATGAACTGTTCTAGGGGCTAAAGCATTCACAGTGAAATCGCCCTGCCCAGGGACTGCCATGACCATAGCACACAATGTGAATGGTACCACCTCAACAGTTCCATGCCATACCCTGCGAAAACTTCCCTGCATCTCCATTTATAACACCTGGAAGCATCCTTTAGCCTTTCATTAAATTAGAGGACATAGATGAATAGGTGGAACTTAATAAAGATAATTTATTTCCCAGGCTTCCCCACAACAATTGCCTAACTGGTTTTTCCATCTTTCAGCTCTTCTTCCTTCAATGCATTAATATCTAACATACAGCTGCTATATTAATTTCACTAAAGCACAGAATATAACTGCTTTCATTTTCATGAACCAGCCCTGCTTTCTTTCCTACTTCTAGGTCTTCCCCATGGTGGTCTATTTGCCTAAACACTTTGCCCATACCTCTTATTTCAAATGTCATTTGCCCAACAGCCTCTAGCTTAGAAATACTTTCTCCAGGAAACCTGTCCCTTGAGTCCAGTTGAAAGCCTTTCACTTTGCGCCCCCCACCCATAGGACCCTAGGTCCAAAGAATATTCCTGTTGAGGTGCCTGTATTCCCTCCTACTCTGTAAACATCTTGAGCAGAGGGGATGTGTCTTGTTTCTTGAAGATAGTGTCTAGCATCTAATAGGAAATTAAGAAACAAGTAATATATTTCAACTTTTACTCATCTAATTTTGTTTTCTATGTATTCACTACATTTAAAAAAAAAACAAAACTTTTTTTTTTCTTCATGATGTTCATGTGGTCTTTTTCTAGCTCATCCAGGCATGTTTTATATTGTGACAAGCTAGAGTGGATATTTGAAAAACTGTCATTTTCATTATAACCTCCCTTCAAGGACTCATTCAAAGCTCACTCACTCATGGTTTTCCCTGATCTCTTTAAGCCAGTTTATTAATTTGAACTATTTTACTTCATTAGATAGCATTAGTCACTCTTCTCCCTAGGTGCTTTTCTCTCCTATCAGAATAGAGCTCCTTCAGAGCAGCAACTGTGCTCTGTACATTTCTAATCACACTCAAAGCACATAGGCTATGTCAAGTACAGTGGACACTGTCAATAAATGTTTTAAGAAATGATAATATTATGTTTCTATCACAAGTTGGTTAGGCTTGTCTGAAAGGCCAGTGCTTTTTTGCAGGGTTACAATGCATTTTTTGAAGGGTTACAAACTACTGTCAGGCTATGTTTTAAGGTATAAATATGGCTGGCTAAATAAGGTGAAAAAAAGAACAGAGATAGTGAAAGAGAAAATAAAAGTCTGTGAAGTTAAATGATGCATGCATTATGTGAAATCTATCCATATGAGGCCTTTTTAGGCAAACTATTAACAAATCACATCCTGATCACATTCCTGGTAATGTGAAATTTACTGACTCTGGCCTAAACTGACTACTACTTTGGCATCAATGACAGAAGTCAGAGGTTGATGTATATCATGTGTCAAAACATGAACTGTGAGCCTGCTGGGATAAAATTATAGTATACATGTGCTGGAAGAGATGGGCTGGTCACTTGGTTCTCTCCTTCACTGTTCTTCAGTAAGGATGGATTTGATTATATTTAATAAATGAATGCTTTGGAAAACTCAGTTTGAATCATCTCTAATGAGCCTATTTGGCAGCTAACCTTGTTTCTGAACTTAGCTTATTATTATTTCATATCCTGCTCTTAGGTTTATCATCACTTGATTAACTGCCAACCTGAATGCTAAAGTGCTCCAAGAAAAAGTACCTGGAAAACAATGAGTGATCCCTTAGCCGACGATTCTGATATATGAGAGTCACAGACATTGCTTGCCTAAACTTTTTTGCTTTTATCTCCTTTACTCACATATTTGATTGTTTCAATTAGGCCATGCTCGTCTTCTCATAAACACTGTTGGTTCCAACCTCTGCTCCCATCTCCATACTTTTCCAGACCAATATCTATAATTATCTTACAAATATTCACAAAGTTATTCTCTATAATGGTTCAAAGTTCTCCTCAAATTTACCTCCTACAGAGTTTACTACTTAGAAGAGATTATGTGCTTTCAAGAGCCTCGCTTTTGGCCGTTGAGAGTCATATCACTCTTAGGGTTTTAACATGATAAAAAGGGCTGGAGTAATATCAACTTAATATTGAATGTGAACTAAGCTAAATATTTTTAAGCCATCTCAGCTGGCATTCTACTATTATTGTCCTCCTTTCCTTCCAGAGGCTGGCCTCATTTTCTTCTTTATAGTTTCATAAATAGGTCCACTTACTGGAGGAATTAGACACTTTATCATTCCTACCATCTCTTGTATTCAGGTTTCCATACCCTCTTTAAGGCTAAATCAGAATTTTAAATTCTGCTCAAAAATCTTGAGATACAGAACAGCATAGATTATTACATTTGTATGTAAAAATAATACAGAAGAAAAGAAATCCTCTTGTCTGCAGATTAACTTGTAGGTTAATATTTATCAATCGAAGAAACATTAAAGTGATGGAATAATATACATGTTTCTGAAGAAAAAACTAGACTCTAGAGAAGAATTTCAATTACCATATTATCAGTTCCCGCAGAACTGATACTCTTCTAGATTATACTGATGACAAATACCTAAAACACAGAGCAGATAAAAGACCTGTCCAACAGTCAAGTGTCTACAGTCAGGTTACTCTGTTCAGTGAGTTACACTCTTGGCCTGGTTATCGCTACTGAATATGCAAGAAATAGAAAAAGCCTATAAAAGTAGTATGAACCTTACTTTTTTAAAAAGCCAATGTGAGCCCTGATTTCATCTGAGAAATGTTTCCTGTTTTCAAAGCAATGGAAAAAATGTAATGAAAATATGATTTACAATTGCACAAATATGAAATACATCTTACTGGAAAAATTTATTTCAAAAGCCTACTTTGTTTCATATTTAACTTTTGAAAAAAATATCTAACTCATCAGACTGGCTGTAAATTTCCTCTGAGAATATATATATATATATATATATATATATATATATATATATATTCCATACATATTATGCATATATATAACCTAATACTATCATTTTGAAAATTATTATACATTGTACATATTATATATAATATTAATAACCTAATATTATTGGCATTAGGAAATACTAGGTTCCAGGACTCCTTACCGATACCAAAATCCACGGATATTCAAATCCTTTAAATACAATGACACAGTGCAGTCAGTCTTCTGTGTCAACCATCATATGGAGGGCCAACTGTACACAACTGACAACTTCTATGAGGTTAACAACACAAAATCATAGCCAGAGTCACAACACTTAGTTCTACACTTATCATTTATGTATTCAGACTGTTACTTATGTGCATTCAGAATTACTAACACCTTAAAGTATTTTTTAATATCATTCCCCACATGCATATTTTGTTTTGGCGGCTATGTAGTAAGCTCCTCTTGGACAGGAGAGATTCGTTGTGTTCTCTCTCTTAAAAGAGTGTGTATGCAACTCTATTTTTGACAAATTCTTAGCAATCATCATTCAGGTGAAATCAATAATGTGAAACATGGCAGTGAACCTCCCTAATATCTAATCTGTTCATTCATTAAAGTTAACATTTGCTGACCATGGCTAGGCCATGACCCAGGAGCAAGGGAAGCCAGGTCATAAGGCCAGTGGCTGCAGGATGATCTCTCACATCCACAGTGCTTGTTAGCACTTGCAAAGGACTTTCATATACTTGAACCTCACTTTGCTTTGGAGGATGTTTTGATAGGGATAATTATTTCCGTTTTACAAATGAAGGAGCTGCAGTTCAGACAAGTTATGTAATTTACTGAAGGTCACCCTGCTATCTAGTTTTAAGACTGTGCCTTGTACTTCGATCTGGCTCTTCATTTATTCACCATTCTTTCTTCTATATCCTGTCCTAAAAATGGCAAAGCCCATATGCATGGAAATTCAGAAGAAAGCAAAATAAATGGTCACAGATTCAATGATTTTAGAAAATTTCCCAATGCGCTCATTTCCAAAGATGGAAAGGCATATTTTTCACAACTAAGTCTGGGATATTTTGATAGTTTTAAAAACACCGGCAAAGTCAAATATATACAACTTGGTTGGAAAAGTGAGTGGGCAAAATGCGTGTATAAAAAGGAGATAACAGGAACCTGTGCTATTGGGTGCTTCTATAGGAAAAGATTCCAGATAGTGTTGTGACATAACACCAATGTCATACGCAGGCCAGCGGAGCTGCAAGAGATCTAGAATTTTTTAAGACTCAATCACAAAGTTACGCCGAACACAAAATCTGCATCTTTTGCCTCTTGGTTCAGCGTTCCATTTTTCAATGACAAAAATGAAAGAATAACTAGACTATGTGGGTTTCTCTTTAACCTGTTTGGCCATTTCTCCTAACAGCACAATTACCCTGCTAATGAGATTAAATTTGGTTTAACAAGGGGATTATTTCACAGCGGAGCCCCTGCTGACTCCAGGTCCCCAAAGACCTAGCGTTTTGAGGTTGCACCCATCTAACATTCATTTGCCTTAATGAAAGCCAGACGGAAGAATCGGGCAGGCGCAGTTGCGGAAAGAAAAAAAAACCACAAACACACACACACATGCACACAAGGGCTTTTGTTTATATTGAAAAAGAACCTCATTTAGTCAATCTGAATCTTCCTAATACCCAGTAAAATATTTATTAATGAGTATCAGCACAGCAAGCCAGAAAGTCTTATTTGTATTAATTTAAACCATAAATAATTGAAGGCAGATTTCATTCCTTAAGACATGGTTTCAGAAAAAAAAAAATCCTCAAGAGCATACTGAATAAAGAGAGAGCATTAATGAAGTAAAATGTATTAAAAGTTGAGGGTGGTAGATGTTTTGCTTCCACTTGGTCTACATGAATTGTTTCTCAATATTTAGATCATAGTCCTGTTATATGCATCTCAGCAGACAGGACACAATAAGACACATAACTTATTTTTTTATTTCTGTCAGTCAGGATTATAGGGAATATATCTGTACTATCTGTCAAGAAGGATCAAAAATTTCTTCACTTCTTCACCAAACATTTAGTGTGCTTACTATACAACATGCTCCACTAGATGACAAGAATGAAAAATGGACAAAACATACAAAACATAGAACCCACTCTTGGGAATTTGCTGTTGGTCCAGTGGTTAGGATTCCACATGCTTACTGCTGAGGATCCAGGTTGCCAAAAAAAAAAAAAAAGAATCTTCTCTTAAAAGAGCTTAGGCTGAAGCAATGCTGAATCCAAACCATTATTTTTACCTATGAGGGGTCATCAAACAAAATGAAAGGACTGCAATCAGCATTGATAGAGACAGAGTAGGGGGAAGGAGGGTGGGCTGAACAGGATAGAAAATATCAGAGGGTACCTTCAGGCAGTCTCTCCCATCAGGAAGCTTCCATAAGCCTCTTATCCTTCTCCATCAATGGGCAGACAGACTGAAAACCACAATCACAGAAAACTAACCAATCTAATCATATGGACCACAGCCTTGTCTAACTCAATGAAACTATGAGCCATGCCGTGTGGGACCACCCAAGACAGATGAGTCATGGTGGAGAGTTCTGACAAAATGTGGTCCACGGGAGAAGGGAATGGCAAACCACTTCAGTATTCTTGCCTTGAGAATCTCATGAACAGTATGAAAAGGCCAAAAGATAAGACACGGAAAGATGAACTCCCCAGGTCAGTAGGTGCCCAATATGCTACTGGAGATCAGTGGAGAAATAACTCCAGAAAGAATGAGGAGATGGGGCCAAAGCAAAAACAAGAAGAAGCAAAGTCTGATGCTGTAAAGAGCAATACTGCATAGGAACCTGGAATGTTAGGTCCATGAATCAAAGGCAAATTGGAAGTGGTCAAAAGGGAGACAAGAAGAGTGAACATTGACATTTTAGGAATCAGCGAACTAAAATGGACTGGAATTGGGGAATTTAACTCAGATGACCATTATATCTACTACTGTGGGCAAGAATCCCTTAGAAGAAATGGAGTAGCCATCATAGTCAACAAAAGAGTCCGAAATGCAGTACTTGGATGCAATCTCAAAAATGACAGAATGATCTCTGTTCGTTTCCAAGGCAGGCCATTCAATATCACGGTAATTCAAGTTTATGCCCCAACCAGTAATGCTGAAGAAGCTAAAGTTGAACAGTTCTATGAAGACCTATGAGACCGCCTAGAAATAACACCCAAAAGAGATGTCCTTTTCATTATAGGGGACTGGAATGCAAAAGTAGGAAGTCAAGAAACACCTTGAGTAACAGGCAAATTTGGAATTGGGGTACAAAATGAAGGAGGGCAAAGGTTAATAGAGTTTCTCCAACAGAACGCACTGGTCATAGCAAACACCCTCTTCCAACAACACAAGAGAAGACTCTACACATGGACATCACCAGATGGTCAATACTGAAATCAGATTGACTATATTCTTTGCAGCCAAAGATGGAGAAGCTCTATACAGTCAGCAAAAACAAGACCAGGATCTGTGTGTCTCAGATCATGAACTCCTTATTGCCAAATTCAGACTGAAATTGAAGAAGGTAGGGAAAACCACTAGACCATTCAGGTATGACCTAAATCAAATCCCTTATGATTATACACTGGAAGTGAGAAATAGACTTAAGGGACTCAATCTGATAGACAGAGTACCTGATGAACTATGGACGGAGGTTTGTGACATTGTATAGGAGACAGGGATCAAGACCATCCCCAACAAAAAGAAATGCAAAAAAACCAAAATGGCTATCTAAGGAGGACTTACAAATAGCTGTGAAAAGAAGAGAAGGGATAAGCAAAGGAGAGAAGGAAAGATATACCCATTTGATGCAGAGTTCCAAAGAATAGCAAGGAGAGGTAAGATAGCCTTCCTCAGTGATCAATGCCAAGAAACAGAGGAAAACTATAGAATGGGAAAGGCTAGTGATCTCTTCAAGAAAATTAGAGATACCAAGGGAACATTTCATGCCAATTTGGGCTCAATAAAGGACAGAAATGGTATGGACCTAACAGAAGCAAAAGATGTTAAGAAGAGATGGCAAGAAGACACAGAAGAATTATACAAAAAAGATCTTCATGACCTAGATAATCGTGATGGTGTGACCACTCACTTAGAGCCAGACATCCTGGCATGTGAGGTCAAGTGGGCCTTAGGAAGCATCACTACGAACAAAGCTAGTGGAAGTAATGGAATTCCATCTGAGCTATTTCAAATCCTAAAAGATGATGCTGTGAAAGTGTACACTCAATATGCCAGCGAATTTGGAAAACTCAGCAGTGGCCACAGGACTGGAAAAGGTCAGTTATCATTCCAATCCCAAAGAAAGGTAGTGCCAAAGAATGCTCAAACTACCACACAGCTGCACTCATCTCACACACTAGTAAAGTAATGCTCAAAATTCTCCAAGCCAGGCTTCAACAGTACATGCACTGTGAACTTCCAGATGTTCAAGTTGGATTTAGAAAAGGCAGAGGAACCTGAGATCAAATTGCCAACATCTGACAGATCATCAAAAAAGCAAGAGAATTCCAGAAAAACATCTATTTCAGCTGTATTGACTATGCCAAAGCCTTTGACTATGTGGATCACAACAAACTGTGGAAAATTCTTCAAGAGATGGGAATATCTGACCACCTAACCTGCCTCTTGAAAAACCTGTATGCAGGTCAGAAAGCAACATCAGAACTGGACATGGAACAACAGACTGATTCCAAATAGGGAAAAAAATACATCAAGGCTGTATATTGTCACCCTGTTTATTTAACTGATATGCAGAGTACATCAAGAGAAATGCTGGGCTGGATGAAGCACAAGCTGGAAGCAAGATTGCTGGGAGAAATATCAATAACCTCAGATATGCAGATGACACCACGCTTATGGCAGAAAGTGAAGAAGAACTAAAGAGCCTCTTGATGAAAGTGAAAGAGGAGTGAAAAAATTGGTTTAAAACTCAACATTCAGAAAACTAAGACATTAGCATCTGGTCCCATTACTTCATGGCAAATAGACGGGGAAACACTGGAAATGGTGAGAGACTTTATTTTTCTGGTCTCCAAAATCACTGCAGCTGGTGACTGCAGCCATGAAATTCAAAGATGACTGCTCCTTGGTGGAAAAGTTATGACCAACCTAGGCAGCATATTAAAAAACAGAGACATTACTTCGCCGACAAAAGTCCATCTCGTCAAAGCTATGGTTTTTCCAGTAGTCATTTACGGATGTGAGAGTTGGACTATAAAGAAAGCTGAGCACCAAAGAATTGATGCTTTTGAACTGTGGTGTTGAAGATGCTCTGAGAGTCCCTTGGACTGCAGAAGACTCAGCCAGTCTATCCTAAAGGAAATCAGTCCTGAATATCCACTGGAAGGATTGATGCTGAAGCTGAAACTCCAATACTTTGGCCACCTGATACGAAGAAGTGACTCACTGGAAAAGACCCTGATGCTGGGAAAGATTGATGGTGGGAGGAGAAGGTGGAGAATCAGATGGTTGGATGGCATCACCGACTCAATGGACATGAATCTGAGTAAACTCTGGGAGTTGGTGATGGACAGAGGCCTGGTGTGCTGCAATCCATGGGGTTGCAAAGAGTCAGACATGACTGATCAACTGAACTGAACTGATTACATAGATTAATGGTAAATATTGATTTGTATAATCTTTATTTTATAGATATACATATGGTGCTTGGTGGTTTAGTTGCTAGGTCGTTTCTGACTCTTGAGACCCCACGGAAGGCTTCTCTGTCTGGATTTCCCAGGCAAGAATACTGGAGTGGGTTGCCATTTCCTTCTCCAGGGGCTCTTGCCAACCCTGTGATGGAACCCACACCTACTGTATTGCAGGTGGATTCTTACTGATCGAGCTACCAGAGAAGACCAGGTATATGTGTATGTTCATATTTATTCATTTTTTCCCCCCAAACAGACACATAGTAGGAATATACCAGATCAGGGTGTAAAATACACACACCTCACTGTTCTGTATGCAAGCCACTGATTCAGAGAGCAGAGAATTTAAGAATGCTCTCCAGACAATCTAATATGACTCACGGTATCAACCACTTCATAATGTGTTTATATGTCTCACCCAACTACAAGACTTGAGGATCTTTGGTGCAGAATGTTGGTAAGCTCTATCACTGCATTCCCCTCCGTGCCTAGCACAGTTCAGTACACTAGTTGAAGCTCACTGTAAAACTCCTGCATAAACTGGTGTATGAAGCCGTCTCTGAAAATGGCCCTGATACAAGCCAGCCAACTTAGGTCTGTGATTAACTGAGTATATGTGAGGAAAATGTATATTCTTTTGCAGTTGGCCATTTGCTGTTTATGACCATTCTATGCTTATATCTTCTCTACCCATAACAATTAGATCTAACTTCAATTGTTCAAGCTCTAATTAATTCATAGTTCTTCCTTTAAGAAGTATTCAGGAATTACAAACAACATTGCTGCTAAGACAAACTGTGCCTCTTATTAGCTGGTTAGGCAGTGGTTTAAGGCAAGGGAGTATGCCTATTGATTATTCATAAAGAGCAAATATGACATAACCAACCAACAAGAGAACATAAGCATGAGGGGATGCTAGCAAATAATATCTCACAGCCAAGAAAGTGAAAGTGAAGTTGCTCAGTTGTGTCTGACTCTTTATGACCCCATGGACTGTAGCCTGCCAGGCTCCTCCATCCATGGGATTTTTCAGGCAAGAGTACTGGAGTGGGTTGCATGTTTCTCATCTCATTACTCACCTTGGAAATTAGCACAAGAATAAATAGCATTGTTAAGAAAGCAATAACAAGGAGAAAGAGAATCATCTTCAAGCTCTCGAGTCACCCCGGCCACACACGCCATGCTTTCACCAACTGCCCTCACTACATTAAAGTATTCAATGGGTGTCTGCCATGCAGGTCATGGTTTTTGGTCAGTTATCAAATAACAATACTTTTTTTCATCTGAAGAAAAGATAAGCTTGACCAACTCTGACTACAAGGCTGAACCATTCTATTCCAGAAGGTAATGTATGCAAGTTACAAAAGTGAAAAGGAAGGAAAAGATGAGATAGTCTTTAAATTTTTATATATTTTTCTCTGACTTGAGAAATTGCATGTTTGACTTTGCAGTGATACTGAGTTGACCAATAAGTTAGTTCGTGTTTTTCCATAGCAAACCCAGTATTTTGTAGCATTTTTACTGGAGAATAGAGGGTGCCTGCTTGTTAGGTCCCCACACTGGGGCAGGGAGTTCTAATTGGATGTCAACACCTAAACCTTAAAGCGATGATCAGGAGATGTCCATGAAATGTTGAACTTGAAGTGAATGGACTTGTTTTTGACTACTGTTCCTAAACTATTTGAATTTCTGAAACAAAAGAAAGAAAACCCTATCAGAGGACTGAAAATTAGTTGTAGGAATATTACTTAATATGACTATTCTTTAATATTGTCTTATGAGGAAAATAAAAGATGTTATTAAAACAGCAAACAATTTTGGAATGTGCCTCTTCCATTCAGAGTATTATAGAGAGAAGCAAAGTAACCATTTTAGGTCTTGAAGAAAAGGAAGTCTTCCTTTTTCCTTGATCAACTACTTTTCTAGTAGAAGGTACTGTCATAAAAATGCAGAAGGAATTAGAATAATAAGAAACTGGATCGCTGAAGGATGTATTTATTTTCAAATGTACAAAGCAGTATATATATCTACCCACCTATTCTAAACATGAGTTTAAGAGAACTCAAAAGGGATGAAAACTAAAGAATAATAGCCATGATGCTTCAAATTTGCTTTTAGAATGTGAGTCACTTTCATATTCATTACCTACTTTTATACCTCCAACGTAATGCTACACTGGGACTGTTACCTGGGGAAATGTGTTTGACTTCTTAAGTATAAACTTAGAAAGGGAGGAAAGAATGTAGGATGGATAGATGGATGTACATTCCAAAAAGCTACAGCTAGATGATTCAGTAATTTACTTGTATTTAACGTACTCCTTTGAATGTACATCATTCCCCTTAAGGAGATCAAGTAAGGCAAAAAGGCAACAAAGTTCTCTCCAAACAAGTCCCATCTCTATGACTGGTCTAACATTCTTGTCCATCCCTCTTCTCATAGGCTCGGACAAACTGTCTCTGGACCAGTCTTTCCCAAGTCCACGTCACTATCTACCCTAAGCTCCACCAACCTGATTATTCTACATTAAAGATCCCTTTCACAGTGATACTCCATTTCTCAAAAACCTTCTATGGCTTCAACTTCCATTACATTAACCCAATATTCTCTCTCTGGGTTTCAGGGCTCTCCTGGCCACATTATTATGCTCTCACATCTCTCCAGGATGCTCATTATCTCATAAGAACTCCATTATTATTCCTGCTCTGGACTTTTCACTTACGCCTTTCCACTCATTCAGAGCACAGTTCATTTCAGTGACGTTTCAGAACAAACATATTCAGTATAAATGAAATCAACAGTACACGGGCTGAGAGGGCAGTGGAAATACTACCAGGTATTCAAACTGCCATTCTGCTTCATCAGAACAGGTCCCAGGGTATGCAAACAGGGAGACACAGATCCAGGTCTTTTGATCAGACTCAGGTCGGGGCTATCTTTTTTTTTGGTATCAGCATCTATCTAGCCACTCTGACTCTGTAATCTGGTATTTTAAAATATATATTTTGAATGCACTAGAATGCCTATCATTCCTAAGGGGAATACTTCTCTTAGAGCTTAACCAAAAAGGAAAAAGAAAAACCCTGGAGAAAAACCTAACTGCATTGTATTTACCATGTTAAGAGATGGTAGTTAATCTCTAAGTTGCTAAGTGATTTCCACAGATAATCATGATATCTGATTTTCCCCTTAGGAGCAAGAGTAGCTGCTAATGCTCATATATTACTGAAACTCCAAGATACAGCCTACCTAAATCCCACCTGTCTTTTAAAAGCTAAGCTTCAGGCCTATTGTCTCCAGCCTGCATTCATCTCCCTCTTTTCCCTAGCTTTCACAGACCATGGAACGCAATTTTGTGTTTATATCTCATCTGTCACTGTCTGTGGGTATTTCTAATGTAATCATCTCTTCCCAGCTATATTTTCATTTCTCTGAGTGCAGAGACTGTCCTTTTAGTTTTTTTCTCTATGTCTCATGGTTTCTAACACAATGTGCCACTCCTGTTAAGAACTCCACAGGATGACCTTTTGGACAACACCATACATAAGGTTTGTGGTCAGACACACCTGGGTTGAAATCTCACCTCTCCAGGTATTGAACCAGAGGACGTCCTTGACTCGCCCCCCAGACCCCTGATCTACAAAACAGGGAAACAATATCGCCCTTGGAGGGTTACTGTAAAGTTGTCAATGATGCATGCGTTGAATGAATGCCCTATATTCACCATACAATATATAAAAAGAAAGCTCCTGAAATATAGCAGCACTCGTTACAAGGTAGTTGGACCATAAAGAAGGCTGAGCATCGAAGAATTGATGCTTTTCAACTGTGGCGTTGGAGAATTCTCTTGAGAGTCCCTTGGACTACAAGGAAATCAAACCAATCAATCCTAAAAGAAATCAGTCCTGAATATTCATTGGAAGGATCGACGCTGAAACCGAAGCTCCAATACTTTGGTCACCTGATGCGAAGAACCGAATTATTAGAAAAACCCTGACTTAAATTGAAGAAAGTGGGGGAAACCACTAGACCATTCAGGTATGACCTAAATCAAATCCCTTATGATTATACAGTGGAAGTGAGAAACGGATTTAAAGGACCTGATCTGATAGATAGAGTGCCTGATGAACTATGGATGGAGGTTCATGACATTGTACAGGAGACAGGCATCAAGACCATCCCCAAGAAAAAGAAATGCAAAAAGGCAAAATGGCTGTCTGAGGAGGCCTTACAAACAGCTGTGAAAAGAAGAGAGGTGAAAAGCAAGGGAGAAAAGGAAAGATATGCCCATTTGAATGCAGACTTCCAAAGAATAGCAAGGAGAGATGATAAAAAAGCCTTCCTCAGTGATCAATGCCAAGAAACAGAGGAAAACAATAGAATGGGAAAGGCTAGTGATCTCTTCAAGAAAATTAGAGATACCAAGGGAACATTTCATGCAAAAATGGGCTTAATAAAGGACAGAAATGGTAGGGACCTAACAGAAGCAGAAGATATTAACAGAGGTGGCAAGAATACACACAAGAACTATACAAAAAAGATCTTCACGACCCAGATAATCATGATGGTGTGATTACTTACCTAGAGCGAGACATCCTGGAATGTGAAGTCAAGTGGGCCTTAGGAAGCATCACCAAGAACAAAGCTAGTGGAGGTGATGGAATTCCAGTTGAGCTATTTCAAATCCTAAAAGATGATGCTGTGAGTGCTACATTCAATATGTCAGGGAATTTGGAAAACTCAGCAGTGGCCACAGGATTGGAAAAGCTCAGTTTTCATTCCAATCCCTAAGAAAGGCAATCCCAAAGAATGCTCAAACTACCGCACAAATGCACACAGCTCACATGCTAGTAAAGTAATGCTTGAAATTCTCCAAGCCAGGCTTCAACAGTATGTAAACCGTGAACTTCCAGATGTTCAAGTTGGATTTAGAAAAGGCAGAGGAACCTGAGATCAAATTGCCAACATCTGCTGGATCAAAAAAGCAATAGAATTCCAGAAAAACATCTATTTCAGCTGTATTGACTATGCCAAAGCCTTTGACTATGTGGATCACAACAAACTGTGGAAAATTCTTCAAGAGATGGGAATATCTGACCACCTAACCTGCCTCTTGAGAAACCTGTATGCAGGTGAGGCAGCAACAGTTAGAACTGGACATGGAACAACAGACTGATTCCAAATAGGGAAAGGAGTAAGTCAAAGCTGTATATTGTCACCCTGCTTATTTAACTGATATGCAGAGTATCAAGAGAAATGCTGGGCTGGATGAAGTAAAAGCTGGGCTGGATGAAGTACAAGCTGGAATCAAGATTGCCGGGAGAAATGTCAATAACCTCAGATATGCAGATGATACCACCCTATGGGAGAAAGTGAAGAAGAACTAAAAGCCTCTTGATGAAAGTGAAGGAGGAGAGTGAAAAAGTTGGCTTAAAGCTCAACATTCAGAAAACTAAGATCATGGCATCCAGTTCTGTCACTTTATGGGAAATAGATGGGAAACAGTGGAATTAGTGGCTGACTTATTTTTTTTGGCTCCAAAATCACTGCAGCTGGTGACTGCAGCCATGAAATTAAAAGATGCTTACTCCTTGGAAGGAAAGTTATGACCAACCCAGACAGCATATTAAAGAGCAGAGACATACTTTGTCCACAAAGGTCTGTCTAGTCAAGGCTATTGTTTTTCCAGTAATCATGTATGGATGTGAGAGTTGGACTATAAAGAAAGCTGAGTGCTGAAGAAGTGATAAGTGATGCTTTTGAACTGTGGTGTTGGAGAAGACTCTTGAGAGTCCCTTGGACTGCAAGGAGATCTAACCAGTCCATCCTAAATGAGATCAGTCCTGGGTGTTCACTGGAAGCACTGATGTTGAAGCTGAAACTCCAATATTTTGGCCACCTGATGTGAAGAGCTGACTCAATGGAAAAGACCCTGATGCTGGGAAAGACTGCGGGCAGGAGGAGAAGGGGACACAGAGAATCAGATAGCTGGATGGCATCACCGACTCAATGGACATGCGTTTTGGTAAACTCCAGAGTTGGTGATGGACAAGAAGGCCTGTTGTGCTGTGGTCTACAGGGTCGCAAAGAGTCGGACACGACTGAGTGACTGAACTGAACTGAACTGATGCTGGGAAAGATTGAAGACAGGAGGAGAAGTGGGTGACAGAGGATGAGATGGTTCGATGGCATCACCGACTCAACGGACATGAATTTGAACAAGTTCTGGGAGATGGTGAAGGACAGGGAAGCCTGGCGTGCTCCAGTCCATGAGGTTGCAAAGAGTTGGACATGACTGAGCAACTGAAGAACAACAAATGCTACTAACAGCTAATTAATGTGTTCATTTATTTGAAAATGTGCCTATCAAATAAATGATAAAGTATTTGTATCATGAAAATTCATCTATCACTGAGTGTCTATAAATAGGACTTCCCTTGAAACATTTAAGGATTCAGTTTACAATAATGGAGCTGTCTAGAGATCACCTGGAACTTCCTAACCAAATCCACATCTGCATACCGTTTAGAGCTCACAAAACCCTTTCATATATACTATCAGTCTTTCTTAACTTGCAGACAAGAAACGCTGGAGACCTTATTCATGCAAAGCAGCCTGGCAGCACCTGGTGTGTATGGACAATGTACTTCAAATGTACTCCAGGCAAGTGCTGGGCCCCCTCTCTGGTCTGTCCTTCCTCTAGTCACACTTCAGCCAGGTCTCTGCACACACGACTTCTGAAGAATTTCAAGGAAGGCCTGACACATAAAATAGCTTTCCAACTACTATCCCCTTAAGTTGCATCCTCTTTTTCTTTTGTCGAACTAATTATAATTGGATATCATAGAAGACTCTTGAGAGTCCCTTGGACTGCAAGGAGAGCAATTCCTTCAGGACGGACAGTCAACCGTAAAGGAAATCAACCCCAAATATTCAATGGAAGGTTTGATGCTGAAGCTCCAATACTCTGGCCAGCTGATGCGAAGAGCCCACTCACTGGAAAAGACCCTGATGCTAGAAAAGAATGAAGGCAAAAGGAGAAGGGGGTGGCAGAGGATAACATGGTGACAGCATCACCGACTCAATGGACATGAATTTGAGGAAACTCCAGAAGGTAGTTAAGGACAGAGAAGTCTGGGGTGCTGTAGTCCATGCAGTCACAAAGAATTGGACATGACTTAGCAACTGAACAACAATGTATCTACTCACCTATTTGTTTATTCTCCATTTGCCTCACTGCAATGTAAGCCCCAGGAGAGCAGGAACTTAGGTTGATTTATAGGTGGATATGTTGAACTATGTGAATGGAAAAAATGTTGCCTGCTCTGTCAGGCATAATAGGATGTTGCAGCCATCGGGCCATCACATTATAGCAGCCCTGACAGTGAGCCCTGAGGAAACTCAGGATGGAAACAGGACACTCTGATTTAGCTGTGACCCACTCCAGCCACCCACAATGATGCACCCTGAGGAGACTCAGGATGAGAAAGCATATGATACTGGCCCCAGACAGCTCAGGTGCTCATCAAAGCAATAATTTCATTGATGTTGAAATTACTGCATCTTCCCATATATAAAAAGGCACTAAATTTCTTAACTTGAGATGTCTCTGTGTGTGTGTGTGTTTAGTTGCTCAGTCCTTTCTGACTCTTTGTGATCCCAGGCCCTGTAGCCCACCAGGCTCCAATGTCTGTGGGATTCTCCAGGCAAGAATACTGGAGTGAGTTGCCATTTCCTCTTCTAGAGGATTTCCCCAATCCACATTTGACCACATGTGGTCAAAACCACATCTCCTGGGTCTCCTGCAAGGCAGGGGAATTCTTTGCCCACTAAGCCATCAGGGAAGCCCTGAGATATCTGGTTTTCTTTAATTAACAGGAATCTTTTGATATTTTGACTATCCTGACTCCTCCCTTCCTTCTTTAGAAGAGTCCCTCAGAGCTGAGAGACTGTGTCCTGGGCTTAAGTCCTTGGCAAATTCACCAAGTGAAAGTCACTCAGTCGTGTCTGATTCTTTGCAACCCCATGGACTACACTCCATGGAATTCTCCAGGCCAGAATACTGGAGTGGGTATAGCTTTTCCCTTCTCCAGGGGATCTTCCCAACCCAGGTCTCCCACATTGCAGACAGATTCTTTACCAGTTGAGCCATAACGGAAGCCCAAGAATACTGGAGTGGGTAGCCTATTCCTTCTCTAGGGGCTCTTCCCAACCCAGGAATCTAACTGGGGTCTCCTGCATTGCGGGAGGATTCTTTACCAACTAAGCTATCACCAAATAAAACATAATTCTCAACTTGTAGGCCATGCATTAGTTTCCAGTGGACAACTTAGAAAAGTGCATAAGATGCTGCAGGTGCTCTAGAGACACTTGATGAACAAATATAAACTTGCTGGATTCTGGTCTAGTTCCAGCCATGAGCACGGAAGACTAAAAACTCTAGGAGGTGATGGTTCTCCCTGAATCCATCAATGACTAAGGGAAGTGCTATATTTACCACTTCTACCCCCCTCCATCAGAGCCCTCCCAGCCCCTTGTTCTGAGAAGAATGAAGCTGCAGAGCTTATCTGTTGCCCTGCTCTCACACTGAGCCCATCCCCCATGTCCTCTGACCTTCAATGGTGCCAGCCAGTAAAACTGGAATCTGTGAGAGAAAAAACATGTTTATGCAACATGGCATTCTAGATCTTATCACCTTTCTTTCATGCCTCTTTAAGACTATTGTTTAACGATCACACCTGAAATGTAAGAAGAGAGCATGGGTCTAATGACATTCCTTGGGCAGAGCAACTTGAAAAAAAAAAAAATTTTTTTTTTTTTTTTTAAATTATCACCAGTAACACATTCTCTTGTGTTCCAATCCTGCAGCTCTCAATCTGGCCCCCTGTAAGAAGTAACATATGCTCATAATAAATCTTTAAAATGGCTCTATTAATAGAGAGGCTACAGTGACAGTTTTATAAATGGGCCCCATCTTTATGCAAACTGTGTTCTATTAGATTGCCTTATAATGATTTGCAATAAGAATACAGAGATGAATTCTGAGGCCGGAACTCCAAATACTCCTAAGACAGTCAGGAGTTTCAAAGCCCATGAATTCTGTGTGGTGGACTATGCATACCGGGAACCACAGACACCAACAGATTAGTTTTGCTACAGTTGTATGCCTCTTCTCCGCCTGCTTTTTCCAATCAGATAATAACAGTCTAATAACTGGCTTTAAGTCTGTCAATCCAATTACTTCCTATTTGGGATGTGCTGGCACTCCATTAAATCGGCAGACAGATGGCCGGGTCTCTCATTACCCTCCGACTGAATAATTAGCTTCCTGGGTACATAATTGGGGAAGGAGTCCATCTATATAAAGTCAGATTCTTCTAAAGAAAACCAAAGACACAGATCACTAAAAGTAAATTCATGAGTCTAATGTTACACTGACACCATGCCTAAAATAGGCAAAGCCATCTAGCTTACCCTTCAGCCAACCTAGGAACCTGCCTGGGCAGGCTTGATTAGGAAGGGCGGCCCTTTGGTCATCTTTCCACTAGAGCCCTTTACTGCCAGAAATCTGACTGGTCTCCATTCCAGGAAAAAAAAACAGTTTAGTTTGGGATCCGAGTGACATCACCTTGGGGAAGCAAAACTGTTCTTTCATCTGACCTGATTTCATCAAGAAATTAAAGGAGTATGACACATTAAAATAAGCTCCCTATGGAGAAAGTTAAGTAGAACTTAACCTAAAACTTTTAAGGGTGAGGACTGGGTAACTACAGTAAATTAAAATACAGTCACAAGAATTTTAACAAAGTTATCTTATAATTATAAATCTTCATAGGATGCTTACAGTATAATTGAGAAAAACAAATTTTAAAGGAAGAACCATCATGTATCTTCTATATTCTGGACTCTATTTACCATAACAACCACCATTTATTAATAGCAGGTGTCCCATAAATTCTCTGTGAATCAACTTAAGGAGGTCACAAAGTTGTTAATAATCATGATGATAATTTTTAGAAGGAAAAAGGTGATGTAGTGGGTGAAATTAAAGCCCCCAAATATTGTGGGAGTTTACTACTAAGAGCCCACGTGGTTGACAGAGACCCTTTTCCAGTTCCCTTCCCTCTTGGAGCAGTTATGTCACAAACCTCTCACTACCATGGTCAAATTCTGATTAGTTAAGTGAGCATTCATGGATGCCAGGAATGAAAATGGCAAATTAATATGGAGTCAGCATGATGCTATGGAGGAACACGGCTTGGGTATCCAAAGAGTGGATGCCAATCTGGGTGTCCAATTTATAATTAGGAACCCTGGGCCTCAGTTTACTGGTGAAACGAACTTCCCAGACACTCTGCATATGCCGCGCCCCCTTACATGAGTCAATATGGGAGGCTGGCATAATATGACATTTTCCTCAGCTTTCCTAGAAGCTAAGAGTATTTTCCTGAGGGTGCTAAAAGGGACCTGAAGTCTCACTGGTATCTCATTATGAATATTCATTTCCAAAGGCCACAAAGACGAACTCCCAGCTGCAGGAACAGAGGGTCAACATACTAAAACGCTACTAAAAGCAAGAAGGCATGAATGTGCTGAATTACTACAGCAGACAACTTTACGGCCCTTTAATGAGGATTATATTTTTTCATGGTTGTGGCTAAAGGGAAAGGCAGGCCCATTCTCCCCTTTCAGAGTGTCTTCCTTCCTTATTTATTGAGGATAAGAGTTATATTCTATGATAGTTATATATGAACTTGCTTGTGTAACACCTGACTTTCTTTCTTTAAGTTCTTTGAATACACAGTCTCTTTGATGGAACACTTACAGCACTCATAATGAATAGCTGCTGCAGAAAAACAGAGGGATTAACAGTGATTAGACTGAGAGATGCTCGGTCAATAGAGCCGGAGAGTCCTGCTACTGAAGAAGAGAAGGTGCTCAGTGGCAGATGGTTGTAATACATTCTGGCTGTTGTCAACAGCATGGACATGGCCAGGAACACTAAGACAATGATGGAAGGAACACCTCGGCTGGAAGAACTGAAACTTGAAAGAGTTAAATTCAAGGTGGTGCCGCTCGGGTGCTAAGAGAAGAGATGGGATAACCTAGAGACTAAAGTTCAGTATCAAGAAAAGGGTGATTTAACTTGGAGACTTTACAAATATTAAAAATTAAGTAAGAATTCCAAGGCAGAAGAGGGAGGCTCTGCTTCCAGGCTTCCTAGGGAGGTCAGAGAGCATCAAGGTCTTCAGTAGGGGTGACCAGGGTCTAAGCTGCCACTGGCCTTCTGAATTAATTCACCACTTAAAATGGGAAGCAGTCTACGCCTCATCTGGACAGCTAAGGTGAAAATACCACTCTAAGTACTGAGGTCACCTGAATGTATCGATATATGAGACAGTATCTCTAAAGAGTTATTTTTCCAACTAGGAGACTTTATGAAGGATTCAAAGTCAATTACAAAGACTGGATATTAGGGGGGAAAATCCACTGAGCAAAATACTGGGTAAGACTTATGAGGATAAAAAGGCTCCACAAGCTCAAGCTCCTCAAATCTAATTCTTGAATTGTCTCTCACTATATCAAGAGAGGCTATGGGGGAAAAAGACCTACAGAAGTCATGGGGATCTTTTCTTGGGTGTTAGGAGAGCCAACGTAAAGCCAAAAGTCCTCTTGGGGTCATATGTCTGAGATTCAGGTTCAAAAGTTACATGAGCTTCTGATAAATACAGTCAAGGTTAACAGAGCACCACTGCCTCTGTCAGAGTCTCTGAATCATCACTGAAGATGGAAGAAGAGGGACCAGGCTCCCTGATCAAGTTCCTCTTTGAGGATTCCATGGCCTCACTTTTATTAAACATCTTCATTTGCCAATTAAACATACTGTGCATTTCTCACTAATTGACGTATTTTTACAGGTAAAGAAAAAAAAGGTGGGGGTAAGAGGAAATGCCTCTAAAAAGCCAAGGGCATGTCTATCTTCGCTTTTTAGGCACCAGTCTAGCAGAGGTTCCGAAGGCAAGGGCTGTTCTGTCCCATCCGGGACGCGACAACTCCCTGTCGGCCTCTGTCTATGCCAAGGAGGTTCCAGACCCACTCAGACAACCCGAACTTGACTACCCCGTTTGATACTTAACCCTGAAGAGCTGTAAACACATAATTTTACACACTTGTTTTTTCAGAGCAGCAAAACTGTCTGTCTTTACAGTTCCATTTCCATGCAAACATGCATATTCTACAACAGCTCATCACAGCATAGTAATTTACACTTTTGTTCCTGTGAACAATTTTCTTCTATAGCAGTTTTTTCCCCATTATATATATATGTATATATTTAATGAGAATGCCTTAGTTGTGAACCAAATAATCACTTTCTATGGACAATATGAAAAGTCCCTTTGGGGGTGTTTTAGATGATGAACCATTACGGGCTGTTTAGTTGTGATCTGAGTAGAAGTAAATGTGAAAGCTCAAAAGAGAACATCCAAGACTATGGAGGGGCGAGAGAAAAGGCAGTCGATCCCCGCACTCAGTGTCCTTAACCCAGAGTCTGTGAATGACCAGACGCAGTGTGTAACACTGCGTGGGTCTGGGCATAGAAGCCTTTCTCCGGGGTCCTCAGCTGTCACCAGATTTTCACAGGCAGCTGTAACCACCCCTTATCAAATTCCCTAAACCACAGAATTCAATAGTCTCTCATCTGCATGGAAACAAACAACGTTCAATTTAGTTTCCATGCATCATACATAAAAGTAAAAGGAAGCAACCACAGAGGTAAGTTTTATTTAGAGCCACAGATGTTTGCTTTCTAAATCTTAGATAATATTTTCAGTTCATAACCATGAAACATACAAAGAAACCTGATCAGTTTTAGCTAACATAATTCATGTGGGGACACTGTGTAGACACACAGCTCTGGGTTTTAATCCTGATGCTATACGCACACTGCTGCTCAGCTTGGAGCAAGCCAATAAGCTTTTCCAGGCCCTGGTTCAGAACTACTGGAAGCAGTTAACACATCCAAAATGTAATTTAGTGATGCACTCTCACTGAAATTTTGTTTTGAAATATTTTTACTAACCAAATTGCATTTATTAAACAATAATCTGTTTCTCCTTTAAAAAATTAATCCAAATTTATATAACTGCCAACAGAACTTCTGATCAGTGCTTCATTCCATTTGTCTAACCATGTGACCAACAAGTGTTTATTAAGTTTCAAGCGATTGTGAGGACCTATTCAGGATGCTAAGGACACATGCCTGAGCTAGGGTAGACCTGGTTTCCACTGCTACAGCGCCTACAGTAAGCAGTACATCTTGAGGTGATACAACACCAGTCAGAATACAAATAAACTGACTAGTAATTTTGCAGCCATATCATGAGTGCATCCATACACATGAAAATACTGAAAATAACTTGTGAAGCTTATCACCAACTTCACAGACTTCTAGAAGCTGGGAATCCAGGATAGTCAGCTGCTGAATGAGATCAGCTGTCAGCTTCCTTCTAGTTCTAAAATATTAAGATTTCTAAAACACTAAGATCTTATCATTCTAAGTGGAGACAACAGGACCCATAGTTCAATACCAGCCCCTGACTATCCAACCCCAATAAAAAAGATTCCTCAATGATTAAAACATTCCCACATCTCCCCAATCTACATAAATGTCTTCTTTCATGAAAACCTAATTATGTCTATAACTAAAGTGGGTATTTATAATGATAATTCAATTTATGTAATGTACATCTGCCTCCATGCTTCAGAGAGTTGAGTTTAAACGCCTTTCTGATTACTAATTATTTTCTAAGTAAGTTAATGCATGGAAAGCTATGGGGACCACGAACCTGAGGATGAACACTCTGCTTATTTGACAAGCAGACTCCACAGAGGCCTCCGCAGCGTGTACCATGAACATCTACCCAACAATCTTGAGATGGAAAGGCCCTTTAGTGAAGCTGAAGAACATTTCAGTCATGATGTCCTTCCTTCAGTTGCTAGCTGGTTGTAAATCTTAAGTAAGAGGGTAACCCAGCTCTAGCAGTAGGTGATAAATTATATGACGAATTTGCCTAATTATTTATTTAAAATGGCTTGCATGTGGCCACTCAGAAAATAAAAATTATGTAAAACAGCACCAATGTGATAAAAGCAAAGAGCTTCTACATATTTTCTACCAATGTTCTTCCAATAGAACTTTCTTCCAAAGTTCTCTCACCTTGGTGCAATTGGAGATGTCACCAGTGATCACCCCACAGTTCCAGGAAGTCCAAGCACAGCTTTTTGCATCATCTGTTTCAGACCACTCAGTGCCTAGCAACTTGTATTAAGTGTCCCCAGGGGGATGGGCAGGGATTCATTAGCAGCTTCAAGCTTTAGGACTATTAAGCAATCCTAGGTAAAGGCATCTCTTAGACTTTTCCAGTGAAAATCAATTCATCAAATTCCTTTCCTGTCTATACTCTATTGCATGCTCTATTGCGCTTAAGAAAGCTTGATCCTCCTCCAGCTGGGCTAAGTGCAGTTCACTCAGCAAGCACTGATTCATTGACCACACTGCAGACCATAAAGTAGGCGGACTCTTCTCCTGGGAAGATCAGGTTGTGTTAGATACGTGCTCATTATTTACCAGGTTGGAGGCAGCTCTGGGCTCCCTCAGGCGCCACTTAACTCTATAATGTCAGGTCTGTTACACAAGAATATGTACTTTTCCTAATTATGTGGTCAATGGGCTGAAGATCTTGCTGGCCAGAAAACGTGGCAAGTCCTTACACTCCTACCAGATGATCAATATGCTGACTACTACATCTAAGATGAAGAGTTAGAAACGAAATATGGTAATACAGTTGTGATGGTTCAAATGCACAAACTTACACACACAGTCTGTCATTATTTTCAACAACACTGTATTCTTAGAAACTGAAAGCCTTTTCTCCTCCACAATTGACATCAAAATAACATTTCTCTTTGAAATGGATAGCCTTAGACTGATTAGTACACCTGCTACTATTATAATTGTGTCTGACTCTTTGCAACCCCATGGACTTATATATAGCCCACCAGGCTCCTCTATCCGTGGAATTCTCCAGGCAAGAATACTGGAGTGAGTGGCTAGTCACTCCCTTCTCCAGGGGGTCTTCCTGACCCAGGGATCGAACCTGGGTCTCCTGTAATGCAGGCAGATTCTTTACCATCTGATCCACCAGGGAAGACCATTATAATGGTAATACAATCTTATAATGGAAGTAAATAACTGAGGTATAGAGTTCTGTAATTTGAACATGGCTATATCTAGGTTAGTAATGGTTATTTCTAGGTTAGTATTTCTAGGTTAGTTATTTCTAGGTTAGTAAAGAATCCAGGACTTTCCAATCTTCCTCTGGTCTTCTTTGCAATATAATGCTTTGGTTTGCTTTATTATCAAATGGTAATCCCATATTGTTAGTGTGGTTGACTATAAAATTATATTAGAAAGCATGAATGAAATTAACAATTGAACGAATTAAGAGATACAAAAGAAAAATATGTGCTATTTTATGTTGGGGTAGGGTGAGGTGCTGAGACATGGCATAGAATTGAATCAAAGTCAGCAAAATGCAAAGTGGCATAAGGTAGAGAGTTGTATACCCGGAAGCCTGAAGAAAATGCTTTTCTCAGCCCAGTGTTCCAGAACTTTTCAAATAATTCCCTTCCTTCCTTCATATTACCTTTAGTTAAGATATAATTCACATACCATACAATTTACCCATTTAAAGTTTATTACAATGATTTCTAGTATATTCACACAATTGTGCAGCCATCACCAAAATCAACTTTAGAACATTTATTTCATCACCCCCCAAAAAAACCCCATACCCATCAGCAGTGATTCCCCATTTCTCCCCCAATTCACCCCTACCTCCAGCCCTAGGCCACCACCAATCTACTTCCTATTTCTATACATTTGTAAGTTCCAGACTTTTTATATAAACAGAATCATACAATAGGTCAACTTTGTGACTGGCTTCTTTCATTTAGCATAATGTTTTCAAAGTTCATCCGTGTTATAGCATGGATCTGTGGTTCATTCTTCTATATTCAGAATAATATCCCATTATATGGATATAGTGCATTTTATTTATTTACCCATTCATCAGTTGGTAGATGACTCTTGCCTTTTAACATGTTAATAATCCCTCCTCTTGGGACTTCCCTGGTGGTCCAGTGGCTAAGATTTCATGTTCCCAATGTAAGTGGCACAGGTTTGATTCCTGGTCAGGGAACTAGAACTCACATAAACTAGGAGTTCACATGCCACGACTAAAGAGCCCCAAACTAAAACTTAGAGCAGTCAAATTAATAAATAAACAACAACAACAAAAAACCATCCTCTGGGTTCTTCATTAACTTACAGTCCGCAGCTATCACTATTTTTATTTTTTGTTCATAATCACTAACGGAATAGTGTCTGAAGAAACCAAGGCAATCCAAAAATGAACTGAAAGCCAGTCTAAAGATAACTGAAAGGCCATAGATTTGTATGAAGAATAATCCAGTGAACTGTGAACTAACAGTGAGATAACAAAAAGAAATTGATGTGGGTCTCAGAAACTACGCAACACGTTATCCAGGAATGCGCTTGTGTGCAGACTCAGTGGCATCACCGTGGAACATGCCTAAACAGAGACGGCAGGTTTCACAGTGTTCTCATTATGATTTTTCAATACGACATTAGCACGAGGCAGTGACACTGTGGGAGCCACTCACTTGCCAGCTCCCGTGTCTTACACATCTTTGAACCTCTCTGAAAGCCTAGAATAGCATCTGGTCCAACCAGAGTTAACAAATATTTATTAAATGATCACATATTCCAGCTTCAGGGTTCCCTATGAAAATGCCAGAAACTGTCCCTGCACTGGGATCTCACAGCAAAAACCTTCTAAGACACGCTCTTTCAGGTCACTGCAGGGTATTAAGACATTTGATTCATGGAACTGTACTTAAAATGACTGATTTGTTTAGTGTCGAATAAACATCTGAGCCCAACAGCTAATCAATTCACAGTATTTGTTGAGCATCTACTATGTGGGAGATATTGTTCTAGACACTAGGGATAGAATAGACAGAAATGTTAATACAGCTTACATTCTAGTTAGGCAGACAGACATGAAATAGACACACATCAAGTAGGGCAAGTTAACAGGGCTTTAAAGGCCATGGTAGGAACTTCCCTGGCAGTCCAGTAGGCATTGAAACATGTATATTATCAAGTGTGAAACAGATCGCCAGTCCAGGTTGGATATGAGACAAGTGCTCAGGGCTGGTATGCTGGGATGACCCAGAGGGATAGGATGGGGAGGGAGGTGTGAGGGGGGTTCAGGATGAGGAACACATGTAAATCCATGGCTGATTCATGTCAATGTATGGCAAAAACCACTACAATACTGTAAAGTAATTAGCCTCCAACTAATAAAAATAAATTGAAAAAAAAAGAAGACTTGCCCTGCCAATTACGGGGGTGTGGGTGCAATCCCAGATTGGGGAGCTAATGCTTTATGGCAAAAAAAAAAAAAAAAAAAAATTAAAAAAAGAAGCAACATTGTAACAAATTCAATAAACACTTCAAACAAAAAAATGGTCCACATTTTTGGGGAAAAAAAACCTGAAAAAAAAATAAAGACCATGGTAAAGAATCTGACTAGTGCCATGATCTACCTTGTTTTTTGTTTGGTTTTTTAAAACCAGATTCATGCAAATGACTGCCATATGGGCAATGAAGTTTAACAGGCAGGAGAAGTCATGAGAGCATCAGTCATCTATTGAAGTGATGCAGATGAGGGAGTATGTTGGCCTGGATCAGGGCAGGAGCAGTGGAGATGGTGTGAAGTAGCTAGATTCTCTATGTAGTCTGAAGG
Organism: Odocoileus virginianus; assembly: GCF_023699985.2. Taxonomy (NCBI): domain Eukaryota; kingdom Metazoa; phylum Chordata; class Mammalia; order Artiodactyla; family Cervidae; genus Odocoileus; species Odocoileus virginianus. Next base: position 20,634,953 of record NC_069674.1, read on the forward strand.
TACAGCACACAAGCTTTGCCAAAGACCTGGTGTGTATGGGGTATAAAAGACAGAGAGGTGTCAAGTATGGCATGAAGAGTTTTGGTTGGAGCCAACAGAAGGATGGGGCTGGCATTTACTGAGATGAGCAAGACAATGAAAGGAACAAGTCTAGGGAGAAATGAAGAGTTTTGCTTCAGATGAATTTAGCTGAAGATGCCAATTATACATCTAAGTGGAGAGGTCAAGTAGGGAGTTGGACAGATGAGTCTAGGGCTGAGAGGAGAGCCTGGCAGGTCAGATAAAAATTTTTAGAATATATTAGTGCACAGTTGGTATTTCTAATGAGTCGGCTTTTCACATGAGGTGGCCAAAGTACTGGAGTTTCAGCTTCAGCATCAGTCCTTCCAATGAACACCCAGGACTGATCTCCTTTAGGATGGACTGGTTGGGTCTCCTTGCAGTCCAAGGGACTCTCAAGAGTCTTCTCCAACACCACAGTTCAAAAGCATCAATTCTTCGGTGCTCAGCTTTCCTCACAGTCCAACTCTAACATCCATACACGACCACTGGAAAAACCATAGCCTTGACCAGATGGACCTTTGTTGGCAAAGTAATGTCTCTGCTTTTTAATATGCTATCTAGGTTGGTCATAACTTTCCTTCCAAGGGGTAAGCGTCTTTTAATTTCACAGCTGCAGTCACCATCTGCAGTGATTTTGGAGCCCCAAAAAATAAAGTCTGAGACTGTTTCCACTGTCTCCCCATCTATTTCCCATGAGGTGATGGGACCAGATGCCATGATCTTAGTTTTCTGAATGTTGAGCTTTAAGCCAACTTTTTCACTCTCATCTTTCACTTTCATCAAAAGGCTTTTTAGTTCCTCTTCACTTTCTGCCATAAGGGTGGTATCATCTGCATATCTGAGGTTATTGATATTTCTCCCAGCAATCTTGATTCCAGCTTGTGCTTCATCCAGCCCAGCGTTTCTCATGCTGGGAGAGATTGGGGGCAGGAGGAGAAGGGGATGACAGAGGGTGAGATGGCTGGATGGCATCACTGACTTGATGGGCATGGGTTTGGGTAGACTCCAGGAGTTGGTGATGGACAGGGAGGCCTGAAGTGCTGCTATTCATGGGGTCGCAGAGTCAGACATGACTGAGAGACTGAACTGAATTGAACTGAACTGAGTTGGTATTTAAAGGCATGAGATTAGGAAGAGAAAAGAAGAGAGGCACAAAGACTGAGTCCTGAGATACCCTACTTCAGAAATGGAAAAGCCAAGGAGAGGGTCACAGCTCTGAGGGAGTGGGTGAGTTGATCAAGAACCTGTTATAGTATTTCGAACAGACACAAACTTTATTTCCTTTCCTCTAGAAAACTGTCAAAAATAGTTAAGACTATGAGCATTGAGAAGGTCATGCCCCTACTATCTGTGCAAACTTAAATCAGTTGTTTAACCTCTCTGAGCCTCTTGCTTCATCTACAAAACAATACCACCTATATGTTGAGGGACTGAATGGCACAACCCATAAAAAAGTGCTCAATACAGTACCTGACAGAAAATGCTCAATAAATATTACTTCTCATTATTGTTGTTCTCTATGAATCCTTCCTCTTTTATGTCTAAAGCACTTTGCATCTATATACTGATCATTTGGGATTTATTTACAACCTTGAAGTGTAATGGTAACTACTTAATGTTTATGTGTTATATTGTCAACTAAAGTGTAAGCTATTTGAATTCAGAATCTAGATCAACCTTCTTGTATTCTCCACAATTCAAGCACAAGACTCTGAGCATTGTAGAAGCTTGAATACATACAAATACACACATACACACATTAGTGGATTAATTTCATTATTTTTCATTTTTAACAGGGCAAAGGAAATAGATCTTTGGGCTGTTCTCCATTTTCCTGGATACTTGGAAGGGAAAACTTAATATGCAACCAACTAACATGTTGCTTAGAGATCCATAAACCATCAGACAGGATGATGAGGTCCTCACTGTTAGATCTTACCTGGCCTTCTGTCAGATGGGGGAAGAAGCGGCAAACAATTAAGTAAAGATCAGCAAAATGTAACATGACACTGGACGTAGATCCTCGATGCAGCCTTTAGTCAGAGGAAAATGCTTTTCTACACCTAGTGTTCCAAGCCTTTCAGGTACTGAAGACGCTCTGAGAGCATTTATTACATTTCTGCAACAAGTGCTGATCTAAAAGACTCTGACACCTACTTTTTGATGAACTGTTGAGTTGGCTAAAAAGGTCACTTGAGTTTTTCCATATAGAAAAAAAAAAAAGAAACTTTTGGTCAACCCAACAAAATGAAGCCTCTAGTAACTTGAATAAGAATATAGATCCTTTGAGGATGGCCCACCCAGGCCCTTCCTCAGGGAAGAATCCATAACCCCCAGAAGAACAGATGCCTTGAAAGTAGTTTTTCTGTTGCATGGCCATGTCTTTACACAAATTGATTTGCATGACATCCAAAGGTAACTGGCAAAAGTGGGAGAGCTGAGTCATGTGATGAGCACATTGCAGAGCAAAGACACACAATCTCCCCTGGCTGCGGTCCCAGAGCTGCCCTGGTTTCTGCCCTTCCAAAAGAAACCTTGGATTACTGTCCTTTCAATCTTTTTTTTTTTTTTTTTTGAGGTGGGGTGGGGGTATTGGCTTATTTTACTTACAATAAAATAAAAAAAAGAAAGAAAGAAAAGTAACTGGGACTTCTCTGGTGGCCCAGGCACTAAGACTCCACACGTTTACTGCAGGGGACATGGGTTCAATCCCTAGTCAGGGAATGAAGATCCCACATGCCTGAGAGCAAGACTAAACAAAACAAAACAGAATTTAAAAATAAAATAAAATAAAAAAGCTATCATTGATATATGTGTATATTGGAAAGAGTATGAGATTTGAAGGAAGAAGACCTTTCAGTGTTTCTAAAGTAAAATTGAGAATATAGAACATTTGCTCATTTCCTTCCTCTATCTCTTCCTTTGACCTCTCATTTGGTGACTTGGAGGTAATGGCCTTCTCAGGGGCTGAGGATGGAAGAGGTCAGGCAATTTCAAGAACCTAAGTATGTGCATAGAGAAGAAGGAAGAAATAATGGGGAGGTTTTTGTCCCTGTCATCCACTTCCAGACTCTCTCACCATTCTCCCTATCTTACTCAGTAAACAAAGGATAAAACCCGAATTATGATACAGTGCAATAAACCAGACACATATGGGAAGGAAATAAATCTAGCAAGGAAACATCTCAAGTCTATAGAAGTGCCACAGAAAATAGTGACTGGAAAACCTAAGACTTGGTCAAGTACCTATATTATTTTTTTATATTTAAAAGGAAGCATCACAACTGATGACTGAGAAAGATTAATGAATGAGTGTGAGCTGGTTTTAATCACACTTCTGACACCCAGTGTGTCAGATTTTCTTCCCCAGTCCATTCTCCAACTCTCCGGACACCAACTGGATGTCCAGTGACTCAGTTCAATTCTAACATTAACTACTAAGTGTTAGCATTAGACTCCATGAGTTAAAGGCTGAGTCTTACCAGACTGCCCCCACTTCAGACACCAGTTACAGGCCCCAAGTCTTTCATGCTTCTGAGTGACTAGCTAAATCAGGAGCTAGGCTGTGGAAACAAAGACCTCCTCTATGGATTTGGTCATCTGCTAGAACAGGTCACAGAATCAGGGAAAACAATAGACTTACTATGACTATTTATGATAATAAATGGGCTCCCCTTATGGCTCAGCTGATAAAGAATCTGCCTGCAATGCAGGAGACCTGGGTTTGATCCCTGGGTTGAGAAGATCCCCTGGAGAAGGGAATGGGGCTATCCACTACAGTATTCTGGCCTAGAGGATTCCATGGACTATACAGTCCATGGGGTCACAGAGAGTCGGACACAACTGAGCGACTTTCACTTTCACTTTCATTTATTATAAAGGACCTTCTGTCCCAGTAGAGCTGGGACAACCACCCTCCTCATAAGTGGACGTGTTTGGCAACCTGGAGGCTCCAGGAACCCTGTTGTTTAGGGGCTCTTAGGGTGGGTGGTATGGTTGATAAAATCATTGGCTATGGGGTATTAACTCAATCTCCAGCCTCCTTCCCTCCAAGGAGGCCAAGGGGTGAGGCTGAAAAGTTCTAATAATCATGCTTTGGTCTTTCTGGGCACCAGCCCCCATCCTGAAGCTATCCAGGGATACCCAGCCACCAGTCACCTCATTAGCATACAAAAGACACTATCTCTGTCACTCCAGAGAGTCCAAAGTTTTTAAGAGCTTTCTGTAGGGAACCTGGGACAAAGACAAAACAAATATTTCATATAGTAGCACAAGGAATAATACAAGAATTCTAAAAGTTAATTCTAAAAATTCCTTAGCCTGGGACTTCCCTGGTGGTCCAGTGGTCAAGACTTCGCCTTTCAATGCAGGGGATACAGGTTCAATCCTTGGTCAGGAAGCTAAGATCCTATGTGCTGTGCAGTCAGAAAAAAAAAAAAAAAAAAAACCAAAACATAAAAAAAAAAGGAAGCAGCATTGTAACAAATTCAATAAAGACTTTAAAAATGGTCCACATAAGGAAAAAAAATCTTTAAAATAAAATAAGTAAACAAATAAAATCTGTGTAAGCCAAATAGTCACTTCAGTCATGTACAACTCTTGTACAGCCCTAGGGACTGTAGCCTGCCAGGCTCCTCTGTCCATGGGATTCTCCAGGCAAGAACACTAGAGTGGGCTGCCATGCCCTCCTCCAGAAGGTCTTCCCAACCCTGAGTCTCTCATGTCTCCTGCATTGGCAGGTGGGTTCTTTCCCACTAGCGCCACCTGGGAAGCCCAAACAAGCATTTTGTCGTTGTTCAGTCACTCAGTCATGTCCGACTCTTTGCAACCCCAAACAGGCATAGAAGACACAGATTCATTAGTCTCACTCTAACAGTGATGGGACTTTGGGCTAGTTGACAAAGGTTCTTTCTCCAGATTCTCTTCTGCTCTGAGGCAATAATATGGAGGGGAGAGGGTGGTTTGGCTAACTAGGGTTAGAGACACAGTAACTGGTGATTTAATTGAGTCAAGTTGGTTGGTCCTATGGGAACTAAATTCACAGCATTGGTCTCACTCAAACTGTGCTCCAATAAACTACAACATACTACTCTAGAGTCATGTAGTTGACAGTAGTTGCCTCGAATAACTCTTCAGAGTGAAAACCAGCAGCCAAGCAGTTAACTGCATTTGGGAAAAATGCCTTTCTTTTTTTTTTTTAACAAGTTAGCCTGAGTGCAGCTGTGATTCTTGAAGAGCTTGTTCTGAGCCATGCGGCCTTCCAGCCTCCCATCTTCCCACTATGTTCCATGCTCAACTGGCTTTCAACAGCTTTCCTGAAGCAACGCTTCAGCATACTAAACTCGGGATTCTTTAATAGCAAGTAACACTCTTCTCTAATGGGATAATTTAGCCTCTGACTTTCACAGCAGATGCATTTAAGACTTAGTGATGTCATGTAATTACAGACTCTGAAGCAATCTGAAAGCATCATTATAACTAGCCTATGCTGGCAGTTCCCTGATGGAACCCACCAGCAACGCCATGTACGAAAAGAGCGGACTCCAGGGAGGGAAAAAGAAGAGAAAAAGGCGCAGGTCAAGGCCTGTGCTCCATCACCTGAATATTGATGTCTCAGGGTCTCCATATATCATCTAGTTAAATGGAGATAAAACTCAGAAAGACAGAGACTGAGGGTCCAAATTAGAAGGCAAATGAACAGTTAGGTCAATACACCTACTGAATAATTATTAAGGTGTATTTTTCTCAATTAGAGTGATCAAATTAAGATATCAAAGGTACATTTTTCTGTCCTCTTAATGGTCTCTTGAAGTCTTAACCACTGGGGTTCAATAACTACAATGCACCATTACAAGCACTTGTACTTGACCTTTTGCCTGGTAAGAGAGAGATGATGAAGATTGAGGGGAAAAAACATGAACAAAGGAAAAACCTATGTGTTAATCAAATGAGAAAGTGCTTTAAGAAAAAATTAAATGGCATAATAACTTAAAACTTTGCTGATCTGAATCAACATAATAATTGTTAATATTATCATTGAAAATGGAAGGACAGATGAAATTGATGTTTTAAACTAGTGATTACTATTCTTTAAGAACATAAGGATGGGGATGTGAAGAAACCATCACATCCCTAAGTTGTCCAACAAATCAAAAATAAATACATTTCATCTGCTTCAGGAAGCTTTCTGTTGGGACTCACCACCATAAACTAAGGATCTGAACAATCAAATTGCATAGGAGAGTTTAACAAAATCTCAGAGCATGATAACCCCAAATCTGTATTACCTCCTGTTACTGAGAACATATATCACTGATATATCATAAGCAAAGGAAGAAAAAATTAAGTTTCATTAGTCTGCAAAAACCTGAACCTTCCTCCCTTCCAAATAATTTACAGTTTTAAAAATTACCTACAAGCAATGATCCTATACACTAAATCTTCACACAGTTCACTGAATGCAGTTTGTTACACTGCTTAAGTGAAAGAATTCAAGAGCACAAATGTGGAAGAATAATTCGGACTGGTGAAAGAGATGAACACTGAGCTTTTGCCACTAGGAATCACATAAAATTCATTGTCCCTAAGAACAGTTATGCCCTAGGGGAACTGCAAGTAGGATGATGGCCAGGGCCATGGCGAGACACCATGATGTCACACACAGCAGGGCTTCATACTTGTAATTTACAGTTTATTTCACTCAGTAGTGTCCAACTCTTTGCATCCCCGTGGACTACAGCCCGCTAGGCTGCTCTGTACATGGGATTTCTTAGGCAAGAATAGTGGAGTGGGTTGCCATTTTCTTCTTTAGGGGATCTTCCTGACTCAGGGATTGAACCTGTGTCTCCTGGGTCGCCTACATTGGAAGGTGGATTCTTTGCCACTAGCACTACCTGGGAAGCCCAGGGTTTCATACGTAAGCATCAAAATCCACACAGGTATGAGATGTGATCCTCTTCCACAGTTAACCACAGTTAATCCCTGTGTCTAGATATCTCCAGTCCTTAGCAGCTCTGAGACTTAAGAATGCTATGAACATGTGGTTTCTCTAAGTACCATAAGACTGGGAAAGGGCTAAAAGAGTAAAGTTTTCAAGGGGTACAGTGGCTCATATCCATGATAGAATAGTTACAGAAGGTTCTTTAAAGAAATCATTGAATACTATGAACTATAAAAATCACTATATACATTATATGTATTACATGTATATTTATTATTAACCTTCATAATATTCCCATGAGATAAACATCTTTGTTTTAAAGGTGAAGCACAGTGAAGCAAGTTGTCCAAAGTCACTAGGGAAATAAAAATGGCATAGTTGGGATTCAAACCCTAGTCTGACTTAACACCTACGTCTTTCCACTCTGTGACCACCTATTTTCCAATGGCTTGAGCCAGGGACCACAGCAGTGTGGCCTTGAAGCCAGAGGGCAGGTCTGTGGAAAGTGACCTTGTCTGTCTGTATACTTCATACAATACTATCAAGCACTTCATAGCATGTCCCTCTCTCCATATGTACGGTATAATTGTAGTTACATATGTACCTGGGTCCAGGGAACATTTAATCTAAAGGCAATAATTCCCGCCATTCATTTAACTAGATGTCAGCGACAAAAGAAAGTGTTTCAGGGGACCCATTAAAGTGTGATTTGCCCCAGGCTCCACTTCTACTATGGATGATGCTTCGAAAAAGTCTCCCATGTTGGGATCATTTTTCTGCCCTGATTTGAAACTTATCCTTTGACAGCTTTCAGTTTCAGAGACTGATTTGAGCCTCATCTGTTCAAGTAGATTATTGCAAACGAGACTTCTTGTCTAGTGAGATCAACATGCAGGAAGCATCAGATAATTTCTAATTGAATTTTGCATCACTTTGATTAATGTTAATGCCCTCAAGGCCCCAAGGATGGGTGCATTTGTGTGACTTGAAATAATTTAACAATTTTATAAAACCAAGAAGGGATATTTGTGTAATGTTAAGCCTAGAGGCCCAGGTATCTAACTAATTTGGATCCCAGAATGACTGCATTCCCTCAGAGGTTACATTTATTTTAGAAAACCTAGATATGCATAAATATAATAGTTCCTGATGTAGCATTTTGACAAATAACTGCCAATGTCTGAATTGATGACTCCCTCTGAGCTAAGGAATCTCACATGTTCTCAACAAAAGTTTAAAAATTTTTATGAACAGCTTTTAGTTGTAGACAGTACTATAACCCTTGGCAGCCTATTTGTTTTGGCCCAAGATGGTGGTATTCATCCCCAAAGATAAATTCAATGGAAAACTCATACAGGCTAGGATTACCAAGGAACAATTATTCATACACATACACTCACTCACACTCACACACACACATACATACATACTAGAAGCCACAGGGGAATGATTAAAATTATAAGAGGTTGATTCTGACACAACAAAAGCTTTTTCTGTGTTGTCACTCATTAAGTGGAAGGAGGTTATTATTTGCGTTTTGTGGCTGGTGAAACTGAAGATAAGTTAGACAAGTTGCCCAAAGGCATAAGAGCTATGATAAGTCAAGAACACAAATGGGAGTTGAGGTTCTCTACCACTATCTCTAAACTGATCATAGTCAGGGGATGCTCAGCCCCATGTGGGAGACTCACACAGGTAAAGGAGGCCCATGCTAAGACAAAATCTCTGGGGATGCATATATTTTTCCCACAAGCTTCAGGTATGGGAGTGCATAGGCTTTTATTGCATGGGAAGACCCCAGACAGAATCAACAGATTTTAGAATTGGAAAGCATGTCTGCATTCACTGGTGTTTCAGTTCTTGTATCTTGCAGATAAATAAACCAACCCAGAAAAACTGAGTGATTTGCTGGAGGAAACACAACTAGTAAGTGGCAGAAATGGAGTCGCTCAGTCGTGTCTGACTCTTTGCGACCCCATGGAGTGTAGCCTACCAGGCTCCTCCGTCCATGGGATTTTCCAGGCAATGGTACTGGAGTGGGCTGCCATTTCGTTCTCCAAGTGAGTGGCAGAACCTGATCCCACACTTGGGTCTACCAACTCCGAGCCCATTATCAGAGAACCTTACCACAGGGTAGACACATTATCTTTAGGTTTCAGAATCTACAGAAAGCCAATTTATTTCTAGAGTGATTCCAGGAACCCCAAGAAATCTGGTATAATCTAGTTGTTTAATGACCCACTCCCTCGCCATAGAGCAAATGAACCAGGCAACCTAACACAGCCTTCAAAAGTTTTCAGCCTCCAACTGCCTTTGGCATGGGCTGTTTCAAGTTCTACATTGAGAGAGGGGTTTCTGCTTCTTGATACTTGATATCTCCCTTATACAGAAAAAAATAGAAGCCAAGAGCCATCATTTTCTTTTAGAACCAAAGTGTTAGAGGTTACAGAGGCAGCACTTTCTACTCTCATCAATGTTGCTAAGACATGGTTAGTGTCTCATGTTTCCAAAAACTAATAGAAGAACATCTACTCATTTTAGTGATGTTCATAAGTGGAGTCACCATGAGGCAAAGCTGATTCTAATCATGGCAATCTTTAGAGGCTCAAATAGTCACTTCACATGTCAGGAGGCAAGAGTTAAATCCCAGTTTTAAAAATATCAACATGTTAACAGGGGTTATAGCAGCCACAGAGGTGCTCCACTTAGATCTCCCTCTGAGGGGATGTGCTATGGGGAGCAGAGCTGACTGCCAACCTCCGGCCACCACACCTTCAGACCCCCTGGGTGTTCATGGTGGCCATGCTCTCTGGAGGTACTCCCAGCCAGTTAGTGAGTGTGGTAGGCATACTTGAACTGGGCCATTGAAACCCAGTGTGGTATTCTTTACGACACTATTTCAGCTCCAAAAAGAAGAAAAGACATTGCTCTCGGCAATTATTAACAGTAATTCTGGGAGACTCCCAGTAAACTTGGGACAGCTGCCAAGTCCAGTCAAGAAGGTGACTCTATTAACAGAAAAGGGCAGTTTGGCGGTGGGCGGGAAACACATATAAAGGAAAGAAACATGTTTGGTGATAAGCTTAAACCAATTTTTGAGCCCCCCAACCCAACACATCTCAAAGACTGCTAACACCATTAATGCTTTCCTTTTCCAAATTTTCAAAAACAGAACAACAACAACAACAAAAAACTCATTGACTTGGTAACACTCTCAAGTAAAATGCTAAAATTGTGGCTTTTTTAGCTTTTAAAAAGCAATCATAGGAAGAAGAAATTATTTCAAATATAAAGAAAATGAAGGATTTTTTAGGAAAGGATGTTACCTGTGAATGTTATGGCATTTAGGGTACTGGTTGATGACTAGAAATAAAAACATAATGAGTTGTTAAAAAAAAAAACAACTGTTAGTACCCCATTACTTTTATGCTAACATCATTTGTAAAACAAAGCCCATCCTTCCAGCATCCAACCCCTGCTCTTCCAACCCACCAGAGTGTACTGATTTCCTCCCTAGTAAGTCATCAGGGAAAGTCCTCCAACCTAGATATCAAGTAATCTAACCGAAATTTCCCAAATGATCCAAAGGCCTAGTGAGTTCTAGAAGGTTTCAAGGTAGAGTTTCTAAGATATTTGTACTTTCTCTTTTTTCCCTTTACTCTTTGCTTTTTATTGTTTCACAAATCCATACTTCTCACCTAGCACATAAGAGTAAGTTGTACTGAGAAAGCCATTTAAGAAGAAAGCCTCTCATTTTTATAGACAAAGCCATTTTAATGCATAGTATTTAAAGCTCTCACTTATACAACAAATACGGCATGTAGACATACATTTTACAGTCTCTAAAAGCAAAGCCCTGTGGCCTACCAAAACAAAATTAGCTTTCAGATGCAACTTTGCAATCGAAATTTAAACCCCAAAGGTAATTTGGCATCCAGAGTACTTACTGATATATGAATTATACTCACAGAGATGACTCAATAGTCAATAGTTTCATTGCTTTATCATTCCTCCATTATATCAAATCTTCTAAGGCAGCAGAAAACATCATAAGGATGTCTGAGGATTGTTCATTTGAAGATACAGAGGAGGCCAAATCCTATCATACCTATTACGGGAAAGAGCCTGACCATGAAATCTTAATTAACACTGTAACAATTTACTTAAGAGTCTCTGATGCAGCCCAAGCGAGGCTAACTCAGAAGGGAACTGCTGTTGGCATTTTAGAAGAATTAAATTAAAAGAAAAAAAATCGACAAAGCAGAGACCACATTATAGACTAATAAGGGATTAGATAAAGTAATTATTGCTTGGGTATTGTTTCTGCTATAAGGTAGAATGAAGAGGAAAATAACTGAAACCGTGGTTAGAGTATAACTTTTGAAGTTAGTAATGGTGGAAAGATAGTAGGTGAACCACAACTTCCTGATTCTGTCAATACTGGAGAAATAGTGGAAAAGTCATATGAGATCGTATCTTAGATTAAGTCTTGTTTAAAGTTAAGGGAATCCTGAGGAACTTGGTTTATATTTTTTTCTCATTAATTATTCCCTAAGATCTGAATCAAGAGATAGGGAGCATTAATGGCAACTTGAGTTAAACCTCTTATTCTACATACTTTGGACCGTCCCTTTGTCTTCAGGACAACATGTCCTAAGAAGAATGCCCGCAATACTCATCAATCAAGTGTAGCTCTATAAGCCTTTCAGGGACATTCTTCTTTTGACCGTGTGCTATGCTTAGATGCTCAGTTGCATCTGACTCTTTGCTACCCCATGGACTGTAGCCTGCCATGCTCCTCTGTCCACGGGAGAGGACAAGAATGTCCAGGCAAGAATACTGGAGTGAGTTGCCATGCCCTCCTCCAAGGGATCTTCCCAACCCAGGGATCGAATCCAGGTCTCCCACATTGGAGGCAGATTTTTTACCATCTCAACCACCAGGGAAGCCTTCTTTTGACTACATAGAGGTCAATATAAAGAGTGAATGTTACTAGATATATAGGCTGCAAATAGCACTGGGGTACAGGGGAGATGTAGTTCCAGGGAGAACAGAGTATCACCTGGCTAAGGTATTGGACCAAGACAATCTTCATAATGGCTCATAATAAACGTGTTATATCTGGCTAGCTCTATGCCAGAGACAGTTTTAAGAACTTCATGTGTATTAACAAGCTTGATCCCTACAACAATTGTACAAGATAGGTTCATTATTTATCCCCATATACCAGATGAGGATTGAAAAACAGAGGTTTAGTGACTTGGTCAAGGTTACATGGCTAATATAAATGACTGGGCTAGGATTTGAATCTAGACAGGATATTTTCGTAAAGTCTGCATTCTCAACCACATGCTGTATCTTTAATCTATACTGTTTATCAGCTTCTTACTACAATTCCAAAGCAAGCCATTTCTGATATCACCAATAATCACAATACTGTTTTCTTCTTTATAATGGCATTCATTAAGAAGGTGAAAGTACTTTCCATCTCTAGAGGAACAACTTCTAACATTATGCTCTGCAGGAAGGATTTTTATTATCCATTGTGGTCCAAAAAGAGATCCTCAGATAGTCTGAATCAAACTTTGGTATACAACTCAGTAATAAGATTTCCTGAGAATATCTTCCAAAGATGTATCTATAAAGGCAAAATCAATTGACAAAAAAACAAATCTCAGTAGAAGTTCTGATAAGTACAATAATGGTCAAAGTATTATCCTCGATAGGGAACAAGGATCATTAATGATCCGAGTAAATACATTTTAAGCCTATAATCTTAGCAGACTAAATATAAAAAAATGATAAAGTTATGAAAAGCATTAAAAAAATATAAATTAAGTAATTTTCTTGGCCCTCAAGCGGTCCTATATTTAGAACTAAATGAAAGCTTGTGCTGCTTTTATTTTCACTTTAGTTCCTTTCCAGAAGGCTAAAGGGGCCTTCTTGTTCCAAAACAGTTTTATTTCATATTTTTAATGTGGTTGTGAACTGCATGGAAGTATTCTTAGATACAAAGCAATTAGGAGGACATCATAAAGAAGGAAACAAGTTCATGGCCCATAACTTGCAATGAAGAAACAAAATTCTTACTTTGTTGAGAATACTAATTTTAAGATTCAAAGAAATGGGTTTCTGAACTTAATCCAAATTATTTGGCATATGAATAGGTTTACTCTGAGCCAAATGTTAGCTCTTGAACATTTGATAACTCTTAAAAAATAATATGCTGATGATTTAAGAGGAAACAAACATGAATTGAGTTTTTCAAAAATTGCACAAGATCTTAAAAATTAGAAAGAGTGAATGAATCCTGTCCATATGCACATGAAACCCAATTCATCATTCTTGTACTATAGTCCCTCATTCACAAAGAGGTCAATTAGCCTCCTTGGGTGGTCCCTTTTTCCATATAAAGAGACTGAACTTGGGGCAACACGTGCCAAATGTCTGGAACAAGTGACAAGATGTTCAATTAACTTCTGAAAGATGACTGAATAAATTAATATAGAACTAAAACTAATATATAAATACAAATCATGTCAGTGCACTTAGCATAGGGAGGAGGGAGGAAGGAGAATAAACGGTAAGGAGGACGTATGCGTCACTGAGCAACAATATGCCAACAACAAAAAATGCCACCAGTTTTATTCCTTGCCACCAAAGGGTAGAAAGAAAACAATGTGATGATCCATAAGGAGATAGTGAAAAAAAAGAAACTAAAGTCCGTTTCCTCAAGTGGTTCATCTATTCCTTAAAAATCACACATGCTTGCAATTTGAAGTCCCCACTTTCTTTAGCTTTCTAGCCTAGCCAGAGCTATATCTTGAATTTATTTTGCCTTGTGTCTTTAAGAGTGCTTTTAATCCACAGAATACCCATAACTGTACAAAGCACCTTAAGTCTACTAAGACTGAAAACAAAAAGATGACACATGCAATTTCTTCAAGAAAACTGATGATATCATTTCTTCCAGCACTTAGTCTAATTCTATATTCCTGAGAAATCCTTTCCTGAAGTTTCAAGTATGCACAATTTCAGTTTTTCTTTTGTGGACACTACAACATCCCAAATGGTTTATAGCCATGACTTACTTGCACTGAGAGAAGGCTCCATACTAGTCCTGCCATCTCCTACGTATTTATGGACTAAAGACATTAAACAGAAGAATGAAACAGTAAACTTGTGGGTTTATGGAAGTCTCTCTCTCACACACACACACACAAAACATGTACAGGGAATGATTTCATCTATTTTTTTGGATATTTTAATGCCTTAACTGTGTAACAGGCCTCTCTATTGTACTAAACCCACAGAAAAGCTATACTGGCGAATATACACCAGATAACATAAGTGTATTCTTATACATGTATACATTCTATACATGTATTCTTCCAGGTGCACCTACTTTATATTTGGCAGATGTAATTAACTTGTCTTCTTTTCAAACTTCATTAAGGATGACAAACCAAAAGACAAGAGCACAAGGACAGTGCTCCATTGTGTATCCAGATTAAGGAAACTCTGTGTTTGCAGATCACCCTGTGGGATTATCAAATTGACTCTTTTGCTGAATAGCTTAACAAATGGCTAGAAATTATTTCTCCACGATGCAAGCTAAGAAAGATCAATGTACACTCTTAATTTATTTAAATGCTTAACACATACAGGCTCTGTATTTCATCCATGTTGATTTCTATGCCTTTCCCCCAATGACAGGGATATTGCATATTAAAGAAAATAAGATACCTTAGCATGTACACAACATAGTAAAGGGTTTCAGAAGGAACCAAAATTCCTGACTCCCTACAAGACAAACTAAGCAACAAATTCTGAAAGAGATGGGAATATCAGAACACCTGACCTGCCTCCTGAGAAATCTATATGCAGGTCAAGAAGCAACAGTTAGAACCAGACATGGAACAATAGACTGGTTCCAAATTGAGAGAGGAGTATGTCAAGGCTATATATTGTCACCCTGCTTATCAAACTTTTATGCAGACTACATCATGTGAAATGACAGACTGGATGAAGCACAAGCTTCATCAAGACTCCTGGGAGAAATATCAATAACCTGAGATCTGCAGATGATACCACCCTTATGGCAGAAAGTAAAGAGGAACTAAAAAGCCTCTTGATGAAAGTGAAAGAGGAGAGTGAAAAAGTTGGCTTAAAGCTCAACATTCAGAAAACTAAGATCATGGCGTCTGGTCCATCACTTCACGGCAAAGAAAAGGTGAAACAATGAAAACACTGTCAGACTATTTTCGTGGGCTCCAAAATCACTAAAAGAAGCTTGCTCTTTGGAAGAAAAGCTATGACCAACCTACAGCATATTAAAAAGCAGAGACATTACTTTTCCAACAAAGGTCCATCTACTCAAAGTTATGGTCTTCCCAGTAGTCATGTATGGATATGAGAAGTGGACCATAAAGGAGGCTGAGCACTGAAGAATTGATGCTCTTGAACTGTGGTGTTGGAGAAGACTCTTGAGAGTCCCTTGGACTGCAAGTCCCTTGGACTCAATCCTAAAGGAAACCAGTCCTGAATATTCTTTGGAAGGACTGATGCTAAAGCTGAAATTCCAATACTCTGGCCACATGATGCAAAGAACTGACTCATTAGAAAAGAGCCTGATGCTGGGAAAGATTGGGGGCAGGAGGAGAAGGGGATGACAGAGGAAGAGATGGCTGGATAGCATCACTAACTCAAAGGACATGAGTTTGAGCAAGCTCTAGGTGTTGGTGATGGACAGGGAAGCCTGGCCTGCTGCAATCCATGGGATGGCAAAGAGTCAGAGAGGACTGAGCGACCGAATTGAAGTCAACTGAAGCAACAAAACCAAGTAAAATATTATGGTTTTTTTTTTTTTTAAATTGTCACAATTATGACTCCATAAAGAGTTAAATATTCTTAAAATCCATTGATATGGAGCTCTGGGATAAATGCATTGCTCCATCTTATTGCCATATATCTGAGTCATTGCTGGAGGTAACAGACTTTAGTCAGGTTAACTATATTTTCTTCATTATTAAATCAGCTAATAAAGGGGAGGGGTAAATTGAATGGAGGATTAGAAGCTTCAGGGAAAAATAATCATAAACTTTGAAATGACATTGTGAGTTACCCATAAGCCTCAGTGATTCCTGAAATTGGCCTGGGGATGGGATTCATACAGCCCATTTAATTCACCTAAAAACATCTAACTCACTAAGCCCAATGGAAATATGAACTCAGAACTAATGTCCATAAGTTAAGGACCATATACTATAATATGCACAAATAGAGTAAGAAGTTAGGCTTGAACTAAGTGCATTTTTAAAGTTGCTTTTTTCTAAAAAGTCAAGTTAATTGTCCTCAAATTTTAATGCTTAATAACCATGGTCAATATGCCACTGATTATCAGCAATAGCTTGATTTAAAATAGCATGGACATAAGAATAATAGCAATAACCTCAACAGGAGCTAACATTTATTATATGCTTACTTATATACTGGGCTCTGTCTAAACTAACTTTAAATCTATGTAAAATCTCATTATCTTTCATTGCCTTCTTTTTCCAACATCTTTATTCAATGTCATTCTACTTCCTTCTGGAACGTCTTTAAACCTTTACAAACACTGAAGAGTCCACAGCTGGTAAGGAGGCTGCCTTCATTTAGAAAGCAAGTGAACCATTATAGTAACACATATGGAGTTGGCTAAGCATCCACTCTGCTCATGCCTAAGAATAGTTCAAGATATCAGTCTAGATCTCAAGGGATATTGATGGTGTGTACCCCTGTAGCCTTCCCTACTTTGCCCCAGCTGGTAGCTCATGGATAGAGAATCATACAACAAGGTCAAGATCTAGCTCAATCTGCTTCCTGGTACCAGTTTATTCTGCACAGAGATCATCACTCAGCATCACACACCATATCCTTAATCCCAACCTCGTGTTTTGAAAACACATCTTCAGTCACAAGGGGACCAGATGTAGGAGCTGCTGCTGCTGCTAAGTCGCTTCAGTCGTGTCCGATTCTGTGCGACCCCAGAGACGGCAGCCCACCAGGCTCCATCGTCCCTGGGATTCTCCAGGCAAGAACACTGGAGTGGGTTGCCATTTCCTTCTCCAATGCATGGAAATGAAAAGTGAAAGTGAAGTCGCTCAGTCATGTCCGACTCTTGGACCCGATGGACTGCAGCCTACCAGGCTCCTCTATCCATAGGATTTTCCAGGCAAGAGTACTGGAGTGGGTTAGATGTAGGAGAGAAGGGTATAATATAAACTCAGCCCTATTACTGGGAAGGTGGATGTGGGGAGATTAAAATCACCACTGCCACAAAACAAATCTCAGACTGGAAGTGGACAGCAGACTTACCTTTATCGACACTGATACTTGTTACACTATTTCAGGTTGGAAAGGCTGCAGACAGGGTGGTGGTGGAGTTGTGGGGGACGCGGGTGGCAGTGCTTGTATATGTCTCCATAAAGGCAAGAAAATGAGAACCAATTCTTGCCTCCAAGAATTGTTAGTACCAGCATACTGCTGACGCTTCAACCTCTAAAATGTAAAAGTTAATTAGAACCCACGGAGAAGTACCCAGAGATTCTAGCAGCTGTAGAAGGTAGCACATTTGGGGATCTGATCTGCTTGGGTAAGCAACATTTCCCCAGCAGTCATCCAGGGAGCTCAAAAAGCAAAAACAAGTAAAACCAAACCTAGCTAATCTACTGATGATCAGGCTCTGCTGCAAACCCACTACATTAGGTTTTCTTCTCAAGGGGGCCTGACAGGAGGGTGGAAGTCCCATGGGGAGTAGGAATCTGTACTTTTAAAAACACTCTGAAAGTGAAAGTCACTCAGTTGTGTCTGATTCTTTGCAACCTCAAGAACTATACAGTCCATGGAATTCTCCAGGCCAGAATACTGGAGTGGGTAGCCTTTCCCATCTCCAGGGGATCTTCCCAACCCAGGGATTGAACCGAGGTCCCCCGCATTGCAGGCAGATTCTTTCCCAGCAGAGCCACCAGGGAAAGCCAAGAATACTGGAGTGGGGAGCCTGTTCCTCCTCCAGCAGATGTTGCCGACCCAGGAATCTAAACAGGGTCTGCTGTGCTGTAGGAGGATTCTTTACCAACCAAGCTCTCAGGGAAGACCTTAAGAAACTCCATGGGAGTCCTATTTGTCATGCTTGGAAACCACCGCTCGACACATCAGGGATGATACTTTGGGTTGAGAAAGAGAGAATTTCTGCACATGACTTGAGTGGCCATGTCTCAAAAAACAGCTAACAGAAACCGAGTGGGTAGCCTGTAAGAAGGGTTGTTTTCAACCAGAAAGGGGCTGAGCACCTTCTTCTGTTTCCTGGCAGGTGGTGATAAGGCCAGGCACGCACTGGGGGAAAGCTGACGTGTGATGAGAGCGGTCAGAGGGCAACACAAGATTGCCTGGAGTCCCGCAAAGGACCGTGGAGCAGCCTTCCCATTTGTGCTCATTGCAACTCTGGGGCTGCTCATTCTGCAGCTGAAAAAACCCAAAGTCAGAAAAGTCCAGCGATTTTCACAGTCACCCAGACAATCAGGCAGGAGGCAGTGCTGCACAGGGAAACGAGCAAGACTCCAGAAGTCGGGAGAACCAGGTTTTAGCTCGGGGTTGCCCTGACACTGCTTAAGCTCTCTGGGCCTCAAATGTCCTGCTTATAAAGGAACTGATTAGATTACTCCTAAGGTCCTTTAAAACTTCAACCATCTATGATTTTAAGCTGTCTCGGGCGGGATTTCTGCCTCATGGTTTAGCTTCTTGTACACTGTACTCGACTGCCATGTTTACAATGACATTCAGCAAAAGGGGGCATTGAAAATCTAGCGTAGGTACCCCTGCCGGAGTTATCCAAATTTAAGGCTTATAGATGAGAATACATCATTTTAATTAATGCATGGCAAGTTCTTTAGTAAAGATGGAAGGCGGGAGGGTGGCAGGGGGGCGGGTGGGGTAGAGCTGGAGTTTGAATTCAACAGTGTGAAAAATTCTCTGTGT
This sequence comes from Odocoileus virginianus, assembly GCF_023699985.2. Taxonomy (NCBI): domain Eukaryota; kingdom Metazoa; phylum Chordata; class Mammalia; order Artiodactyla; family Cervidae; genus Odocoileus; species Odocoileus virginianus. The sequence continues at coordinate 20,653,974 of NC_069674.1, forward strand.
TCTAACATGTAAGATACAAAGATGAGTGGTATGTTCCATGAGGCCAGGTGTGAGAGGCTGCGGTGTGAGATATTCCTACATATTACCAGGGCTGCAGTAACAACTCTGCAGAATCCATGCCCGGCACAGCCTGAGATGCAGAGCACATACTAAGTAGGAAAACGTAAATGTGCAGAACGGCTGTATAATTGTTGAACTTGTACCTCATATATTCATAGTTAATTTTGGCAACCGATTTCAGTTACGGGAAGAGGGAAGATGGGGAGGGGGTGACTTCTTCTGTCCTTCAACTTCCCAGAAATGTATTAGAAATGACAGCCTATGATTGCTGCAGACAGTATCTAATTAACTGTCATTATAAAACACATGTCAGAGCCTGGGGCCTATGAGAGATCTGATGTCTAATTTCTCTCCAGAATAATAAGAGTCTCCTTTGAAACAAGCTGGTGAATGAATTTTGTTGTCTTATTAATCAACTGATTTCAGTCTGACCCCCCTTTTCCCTCCCCTACCTCCTTTTTTCCTGTGGTAGCCCCCTCTCCTAACTACTCTGGAACTCATATTTTAGACAAGTGATGGGTTTAAAACAACTTCTTGTCATCTTCTGCCTAGGCAATCTCAATAAAGAGCTACTGCAGAAATATGATATGGAAATGGAAGCTGTTTGTAAAAACTATTAACTCAATAATGAAACAATTATTCCTAAACAACCATGAAAATTACTTACAAGCCTTATTTTCTCTCATTTTGCCATACCATAGATTGTGATTCTATTTTCATTCCTATTAATTAGAACAAAGAACTTAATCCTTTTCTCCTTCTATTATGTAAAAACAAGTGTGGTTATTAGGGAGCTATCTAGCTTCCAATTAATTTTCTTTAGGAATGAGTCGCAGAAACAGAATCATTACTGATGTCCTCTAACGAGGGGTTAAGACGAAATAGGGCCTGAATCAACACTGAAAATAAACAATTTCCCTCAGTTCACTATTCCATTCACAAGATTACTCATCCGTTTCCCCAAAGGGATCCATGACATCCTGCAAATAAGCAAGAAACATGAACAAATGAGGCTGAATGAAACAAGATAAAAGACTGTCATCAGACAGAAGTTGTATGAGACCCTGCATGTGACACATCCATGGTACTTGCCACTCACCCCCTTTAGTATCGGGACAATGCATATCCATAACCAGGCAGAATTTTCTGGGAGTGGAGGTCACATTCTGACCTGGCCAAATATATGTTACTGATAAGGATCAAAGCAGACTTTTTCAGACTGTATCATAATCAGCATGGAATGCATTGATATCCAATGGAATAGGACAGAACAGAACAGAAAATATATGTAGTCAGATAACCTTGTTGTTCAGTCGCTCAGTCATGTCCGACTCTGCGACCCCATGGACTGTAGCATGCCAGGCTTCCCTGTCCTTCACCATCTCCCAGAGCTTGGTCAAACTCATGCCCATCGAGTTGGTGATGCCATCCAACTATCACATCCTCTGTTGCCCCCTTCTCCTCCTGCCTTCAATCTTTCCCAGCATCAGAGACTTTTCCAATGAGTCAGTTCTTTGCATCACATGGCCAAAGTATTGGAGCTTCAGCATCCAATGAATAGTCAGGATTAGTTTCCTTTAGGATGGACTGGTTTGATCTGCTTGCAGTGCAAGGGACTCTCAAGAGTCTTCTCCAACACCACAGTTCAAAAGCATCAATTCTTCAGCACTCAGCCATCTTTATGGTCCAACTCTCACATCCATACATGACTACTAGAAAAACCACAGCCTTGACTAGACAGACCTTTGTTGTCAAATAATGTCTCTGCTTTTTAATATGCTGTCTAGGTTGGTCATAGCTTTTCTTCCAAGGAAGAAGTCTTTTAATTTTGTGGCTGCAGTCACCATTTGCAGTGATTTTGGAGCCCAAGAAAATAAAGTCTGTCGCTGTTTCCATTGTTTCCCCATCTATTTGTCATGAAGTGATGCGACCAGATGCTATGATCTTCATTTTTTGAATGTTGAGTTTTAAGCCAGCTTTTTCACTCTCCTCTTTCACTTTCATCAAGGGGCTCTTTAGTTCCTCTTCGCTTTCTGCCATAAGGGTGGTGTCACTGGCATATCTGAGGTTATTGATATTTCTCCAGGCAATCTTGATTACAGCTTGTGCTTCATCCAGCCTGACATTTCACATGATATACTCTGTATAGAAGTTAAATAAACAGGGTGACAATATACAACCTTCATGTACTCCTTTTCTAATTTGGAACTAGTCCATTGTTCCATGTCCGGTTCTAATTGTTGCTTCTTGACCTGCATATAGATTTCTCAGTAGGCAAGTCAGGTGGTCTGGCATTCCCATCTCTTAAATAATTTTCCATAGTTTGATGTGATCCCCACAGTCAAAGGCATTAGCATAGTCAATAAACCAGAAGTACATGTTTTTCTGGAATTCTCTTGCTTTTTCTGCAATCCAACGGTTCTTGGCAATTTGATCTCTGGTTCTTCTACCTTTTCTATATCCAGCTTGAACATCTGCAAGTTTGTGGTTCATGTACTGTTGAAGCCTGGCTTGGAGAATTTTGAGCACTATTTTGCTAGCATAGGGGCTTCCCTAGTAACTCAGCTGGTAAAGGATCTGCCTGCAATGTGAGAGAAGTGAGTTTGATCCCTGGGTTGGGAATACCCCTTGGAGAAGGGAACGGCTACCATTCCAGTAATCTATCCTGGAGAATTTCATGGACTTTATAGTCTGTGGGGTCGCAAAGAGTCGGACACAACTAAGCGACTTTCAATTTGACTTTTGCTAGCATGGGAAATAAGTGCAATTGTACAGTAGTTTGAACATTCTTTGGCATTGCCCTTCTTTGTGATTGGAATGAAAACTGACCTTTTCCAGTCTTGTGAACACTGCTGAGTTTTCCATACTTATTGGTATATAGAGTGTAGCACTTTAACCGCATGATCTTTTAGGATTTGAAACCCTCAGCTGGAATTCCATCACCTCCACTAGCTTTGTTCATAGTGATGCTTCCTAAGGCCCACTTGACTCTGCACTCCAGGATGTCTGGCTCTAGGTTAATGATCACACCATCATGGTTATCTGGGTCATGAATATTTTCTTGTATAGTTCTTATGTGTATTCTTGCCACCTCTTCTTAATATCCTTTGCTTCTATTAGTCCCTACCATTTCTGTCCTTTATTGAGCCCATCTTTGCACGAAATGTTCCCTTGGTGTCTCTAATTTTCTTGAAGAGATCTCTAGTCTTTTCTATTCAATTGCTTTCCTCTATTTCTTTGCACTGATCACTGAGGAAGGCTTTCTTATCTCTCCTTGCTATTCTTTGGAACTCTGCATTCACGTGGGTATATCTTTCCTCTTCTCCTTTGCCTTTCACTTTTCTTTTTTTCTCAGCTATTTGTAAGGCCTCCTCAGACAGCCATTTTGACTTTTTGCATTTCTTTTTATTTCAGATATCCCTATATAAATGTGTGTGTGTGTGTGTGTGTGTACATAAGAATGTATGTATGCATGCATGCCTGTATACTGTTAGTGATGGCTAAACTTTTTGAAAACCCTTGGACCAAAGCAATGAAATTGGTCAACAAAAAATATTCATTAAATACACAGATGACCTCAAAGTAAGTTCAAGTGAGCTAGTGCTTGTCAGCTACTTAAATTTAACTTCAGACTCTACTTATTAGACATATCTCTTCCTCATTTTTCTTCCACAAGGAGGAATCAGACAGTATAATAATGATCTTAGTGTCAAAAGTCTAAAGATAAACCCATAACTTCTTAAAGTCAGTTCCAACTTCTGTTTAAGAATTAGCTGAGATGTAGGACACTGGTAAATGTTGAAAAAGCTCTAGTATGCAAATTATTGAAATGTAAAATAAGCCATAATATTTAATCTAGATGATCACAGCAGATAATTATGTTCTATTTTTTAAATGCTATGCTCTTCACCTCATAGTCAGAAGGAGTCAGTTAATTATAACATATTCAAGACCAATAAAATCCAGTAATCCACTTATGCATCAGATATGTACATCTGCCCATGAGAGTACTGATAAGTAATTATTGTACTGAAAATCAAATCTGAGTTTTCCTGTGTTAGCTCAGCTACAATACCTTGTCCAGACTCTTATGTGGCTCTGGCCATAGAGAGTGAAATTGGCCCAAAGGGAAAACAAGGCTAATAGACTTTGTGAAATAGATTGCCAAATAAATGGTCCCCTCAGGACAAAATATTTCATTTGTCCATAAATCTATTCTTCTATACAATGAGTATTTGTTGAATGATAACTATGAAGCAGGCATAATGCTAAGTACAAAGATATGTAGATAAAAATATATATTTTTTTGTTCTTTAAAAATGTACTATCTAATAAAAGGATACACGTAAACAGATGACTGCATGAAATATTAGAGACTCTGTGATACAAATATATACCATCTATGGTGGAGAGGAAAGGAAGGAGCAATTCGTTCTCAGGAAGGCCTAATCATCAGAGAGCTGACTCTTAGGGTAAATGCCAGGTGGAGAAGGAGTGGACATAAGACATTTGAGTGTGAGACAGAGAGGCAAAGCAAGGCAAAGCAAAAGAAGACCCTGAATGCCTAGGGCCAGATCTCGCACGCCTCACCCAAGAGTCTGGACTCTACCCAGCAAGCGGGCAAGGGGAGGTTAAGTAACAAAGTAACTGGCTGGGTATCTCAGAAAGATTGCTCTGGCCAGAAAGATAGTGCCAAGAAGTTCACTTAGAAGTCACTGACAGTGAACCTCTCGATTCAGGGTTTATCGCCTCAAAATTACGTAATTGATCTCCCTCTTAATACCTTCATGTTACTTTCTGTCCAGACTTTATCACTGAAGTACCTTACCTAAGACCACCTTTTATAAAGGAAAAAAAAGAATGCCTCAAGATTTTCTCTTCACTGACTTCTACGCTGAGGTAAAAGAAATTTGATTGGAGAATATTTATTTCATACATTCATTATACCTCTACATAAGCTTTTTTAACTTATATGCAGAGTACATCATGAGAAACGCTGGGCTGCATGAAGCATAAGCTGGAATCAAGATTGCCGGGAGAAATATCAATAACCTCAGATATGCAGATGACACTACCCTTACGGCAGAAAGTGAAGAGGAACTAAAAACCCTCTTGATGAAAGTGAAAGAGGAGAGTGAAAAAGTTGGCTTAAAGCTCAACATTCAGGAAACTAAGATCATGGCATCCGGTCCCATCACTTCATGGCAAATAGATGGGGAAGCAGTGGCAGACTTTATTTTCTTGGGCTCCAATATCACTGCAGATGGTGACTGCAGCCATGAAATTAAAAGACACTTACTCCGTGGAAGGAAAGTTATGACCAACCTAGACAGCCTATTAAAAAGCAGAGACATTATTTTGCCAACAAAGATCCATCTAGTCAAGACTATGGTTTTTCCAGTGGTCATGTATGGATGTGAGAATTGGACTATAAAGAAAGCTGAGTGGTGAAGAATTGATGCTTTTGAACTGTGGTGTTGGAGAAGACTTTTGAGAGTCCCTTGCACTGCAAGGAGATCCAACCAGTCCATCCTAAAGGAAATTGGTCCTGGGTGTTCATTGGAAGGACTGATGTTGAAGCTGAAACTCCAATACTCTGGCCACCTGATGCAAAGAGCTGACTCATTTGAAAAGACCCTGATGCTAAGAAAGATTGAGGGCAGGAGGAGAAGGGGACAACAGAGGATGAGATGGTTGGATGGCATCACCAACTCAATGGACATGAGTTTGGGCAGGCTACGGGAGTTTGTGATGGGCGGGGACACCTGGCATGCTGCAGTTCATGGGGTTGCAAAGAGTCGGACACGACTGAGCAACTGAACTGAACTGAACTGAAGCAAAGCACTGTATATGATATCCAGAAATAAGATACCTAGTTTTCAGACGAAAAGAAGCTGCAGTTTGGTGCATGGGTGATATTTCTCATCCTCAGTGCCCAGCCTGTCTTCCCCCCCAGGGAGTGTACCCTAATCTCTTGTCAACGTTTTAGAGTTGCTTGGAGGATTACTTAGAGTGTCTACTATAGGCTTCCTACATAGTTTGTGCTTCCAAACTGCAGCTCCCTTGACAAGGGATTGGGACCATACCTTTATTTCTTAAGAATGCCTAGGAAGAAGCTGTACATTCAAGACATGCAACATATATTTGATGGCTGAATGGATAAAATAAAGGATAATAAACAAATGAAAATAATCAACAAACCTCTAGTAGCAGAATTCAATTGCAGTAATAGACTTAAGGGAAAAAGACTCTTGGACAAGGACGTGTCCCTGGATGCCCTCATATTAAATCATGGAGATTACGGTCCTGGGACTTATAAAAGGACAGTCCCTGCAGTTACAGTTATGGCACCGGAATAGTCAATTATGTGATGTAATTTTGTGGATTTCTTCAGAGTGATAAAACATGTTGCTGATTAGAGGGAGAGTGACTGTGAGATATGACATACAACTGCCTACTGAAGGTGATTTATGAGTTTAAGTCATTACCCACCCTTTCCCCACCAATCACACCACCATGGGTCTGGAGGTTGCAAACAGCAGCTTCTATACTTCTGGCTGAGACTTGGTTCTCATGAGTCAGTTTCCTTAGGGGCCAGGCATGATGCTTTTGTATGTAAAAGATGCTAATCTTTCAGGATTTTATGAGTAATTAATCAGTGTAAGATGTCTTGCTTACATGTTGCTAGAGAAGATGCATTTAGGCTATCTTCTTTAGCAACACAGACATTCCACAAGACAGAATTTTCTATTAGGATAAAACAAAGAAATTCTTAAGAGAACTGCTTCCCATAGTACCTTCTTGCTTAAAATGATAAACTGTTCCATTAAAAGCAAAGTAAAAACTCCTGATGAAGAAGACAAGCATCATTATTTTCAAGATATGAAGCGACTGGACCCCTTTGTTCTCTTCACTTTGGAAACTTATTCTCCCATCATCACACTTCCATGTCTCACCTAAAAATATGGAAGTTGCAACTGATATGCTACTTTATCACCAAGTGGTAGAAGTTTCTTGGGTCATAGCTGAATGTACTTCTTAAACATATGGTATAATAAAATCCTAGAAAGAACACATGAAGGCTTGTCAGTGGTACCAAACCTTAATCACCACAGCTTAAAATCAAAATCTACTCAATTATTCACTAATTGCACTGGGAACACATTCAATGGCTATTCTTTAATTCACGCTTTTGGAGGCAAAGTCCAAGAGGCTTAGCTGGTAGGATTCTCTCCTTTATTTACACAGGAAATGAGCAGTAAGCCATGTTATAGCTAATGCCTCTTAACATATTACTTCAATCAATTGTTGCCTTTCCCAAATATTAGTATTTTGAAAGATGACAGAACCCTCTGTCTAGTCCATGCAGGTTTTGTAGAGCAGTCTGTACTAGTGGTACATCCGTCCTCAGCCACTTCAGCTGTTCTTCCGGAACATGCTGGCCTGAAAGTGCCAAGTGATCTCCTGAGAGTGTGCATGCTCTGACGATGTCTCCACAGCATCTGACAGCATCTCCTGACTCCCTGCTTCATGCAGGAAGGAGACACACCGCCATCCTTCCATTCCTTGATACACCTCCACTTTTCTTGTCCACTAACTGCTCCTCTTTAATCTCTTTAGCTTCATGTCTTCCATCTAACCTTAAATGTGGGTCACCTGCATTATTTTCATCTCGATAATAATTTACTCTAGTTACTTTACTCTAGTAGCTTCAAATCATTATAAATATCTATGACTAAATATAAAACTTAAAGCCAGTGCTTCAGATCCCAAATCTCAACTGCCTGCCCCATCTCCACAAACATGATATAGAGGAAAGTTAGGTTCAACATGGACATGACCACTAGCTCTTGTGCCTCGCTCTGTATTCCATGTCCTGGGTTGTGGCATTCTCTTGACTCAGATGCTCAAATTAGAAAACTGTGAAGTCAGTTTTGAGGTCTTTTACTTTTCCTTCTCTGTCTTTGATTAATTAGTGCCACTACCTTGGTGCAAATCCTCATCATTCGGGCCCTACTCACTAACACAGCATCCTTGCTGAGGCAGGAGGGAATTCTCTAATGTAGAAAGTTGATGAGATGACTCCTCTGCTTAAGGCCTTCCCAAGCTTCCCCAGGGCTCGGCCACAGCAAGAACAGTGCACACTGCCTGTGGCATGCAAGGCCCTCTGTGATCCGAGGCCAAACTGCCTTTCTAGTCTTGTCTCCCATATATACCCTCATCACATTCTTTCATGACTGTGTTATCTTTGCCCTTGAGTTTTGCTCTGCCTGGACTGCTTTCTACTTTTTGGTGAATTCCATCTTCAGTGCCTGAAACCTCTCTTCTGTGTATCTTTAACCCAGTCAGGTCAAGTAACCACTCCTTTTGTGGGACCTCCACATCTGAATCCACTGTATGGATCCACAATCCCCTCTGTTAAACCCTTATGACCAGATGTATTTCAGAAATAAGAAAGTTCAGAATTTAGAAAAGTGATGCAGGGCATTTACTACAGATTATGTTACAACTCCCAAAGGCCATATATATAGCCTACTATCAATTCAGGTCAGGTATTAGTGCTAAATGAGCCTCATACAAAAAAAAAAAAAAAAACAAAACAAAAAACTTTCATTTTTCAGAGGCTTTTGGAATTTGGATTTGGGAACTCTTACACATCTTGCCAACTAGGTGTGACCTTCTTAAGGTCAAGTGATATCTTTTTTTATTTTTTAAAATCCAATGCCTGGTATAATGTTTGGTTTATTATTAGCAAGAACATCCTTGCTAAATACATATCTTATTAAGCCTATACCGGCTTCATCTTGCTTTCAATGTTTATAAATAAATGGTAATAAGCTGGTACTAAGTAAGTACTAGCTTAAGAGTGAGTACTGTCATAAGACATCAAATAATGCTTTACATTAAGGACTGTCACGTGGAAAGTCTATTTTAGAGCATCACAGAAGGACTGAAAGGATGCAGTGTCGGCTTGCGTATCAGAGCCTGGGCTCTGGAATCAAACAGGCTGGGGTGTGTACTCCGGTCCTGTGAGCCACAGAATAAGAGGCAAGTCGCTTGACTTCCTGAAGCCTTAGTTTTCTAGATAAATGATAGCACGTGAGCATCTACACGACAGGACCACTGTAAAGATAAACAAGACCACTTATATGAAGCACCTAGCATGCGTTAAGTGGTTAAAAAGTAGTCAACCCATATTATGATTATAACATGATTGTAACAATATTTATAACATTTCAAATCAAAATAGCTACATGAAGGATCATGTATAGAAGGCTAAACATGTTGGTTTTACAAGCTTATTAAAGCAAAGACCTACTCTTTCTCAACATACAGTGTGCTTACTTTCTTGATGTCTCATCTTGGCACAGGTAGACATATTTAAAATATATTAGAGTTGATGAGGCCAGTGAAACAAAGGCTCCTGCTATAACGATACAGAAAATGATTCTGTTCCAGAAAAAAAGGGTGGCAGACATCATCGGAGTGTGAAGCTCCCTGTGGTGATTGCTAATAGTCCTTCAAACCTGGAAGCTAATTCTGAACAAAAATTGGTTCCTTTGGATATTAAACATTCATGATAAAGGGAATAAGGGAAAAGCTTAAAACTGTCTCAGATTTGCTTTGTTATCCTGGAAATAGGATTGATATACTGCGTTTAGAGAGTTCTTCCCTCATTAGAAAATAACTAGAAGTTTCTCTCAAGTAAGTCTTCTTTTTTCCTTAAATGTTATTTCCCTTAGTTGTTAATAAAAAGAATAATAAAAGGAAATCATTTGTCTTTCTATCTGCTACATGGCTCAAGGCACAATGTGTGCAGACAGACTTTAAAATTGGAATAAAAACCAGACACAACCCCAGGACAGAAAAGATTTGATGGATCAAAAATATGCCTGTTCAAAGTCTCTGAGAAAAATGGTGTATTAATTGGTTAGGAAACTTTCCATTCCAGTAGCCCAACCACTGTGTAGGTGGTTGGCAAATTCAGCCACTATCAAATACCAAAATTTGGCTTCCTTGGCAATGAATGCCAAATTTTCAGTGTTTACAACCAAACAAACTTATTTTTTAAACAATTATGTACTAGGTCTAAGCCCTTTTATATGCATCCTCACAATGCTTTGCGGTAAACCCTAAATGGAGATGTGCAAAATGATGTTCAGAGAGGTTAATTAAATAATTGGCCTGTGTGAGACCACACAGCCTTGCACATGGCTGGCTGGTCTCTGGTGTATCAGATGGACGACAAAGACCAAGTATTCTCCACTCAAAGACAAAGCATATAGATAGGGAGGGCATCCTCCCCATTTCTTTACTCGTCTAATTTCTAACTGATTCTGAAAAACTCACTTTCAATGTCATGGTCTCAGACATGACATCCTCTTTTCTATGGTCCCAAACCTGCTCTTTAGGTTTCTTCCATAACATTTAACATAATATTCTGAACGATCTGACTTTTTCACAAGACTATGGCTCTCTGAGAAGAGAGACCTTGACTTTTTCCTCTTGTACGCAGTGCAGGGTTGGTATATGGCAATCAGTCAAAAAGTATCTATTGAGTTGAACAGCTGTCATAAATTCAGTCATATTTTGCGGAATTTCTTGGAGTGTTATCATGTAGCTAATAGATGTTACCTTCCTGAGAGCCAAATACAAATTTCAGATGATAACTAAGACTCCCATTCAAAAAAACACCGCAGTATTTCCACTTTTAGGTTTCCCAGGTGGCTCGGTAGTAAAGAATTTGCCCACAATGCGAGAGACCCAGGTTTAATCCCCGGGTCAAAAAGATCCCCTGGAGAAGGAAATGGCAATCCACTCTAATATTCTTGCCTAGAGAATTCCAGGGACAAAGCAGCCTGGTGGGCTGCAGTCCATGGGGTCATAAAGAGCCGGACATGACTGAGCAACCACACTTTCACTTTCATTTCCAGTTTCACCAATTAAGGTTCATTATCTAATCTTGGTGATGGTTTAAACTAGATGTTTTAAATACGTCTTATCATTTGACTTCTTCTTTAGCCCTACAAGGTAAAGACACTACTTATAGCCCCATTTCATAGTTAAGAACCCTGAGACTCAGAAAAGTGGCAATTTACCTGAAGAGGCATGTTTTAAACCCATTTCTGTGTAGATGATGATGATGATTTAGTCACTAAGTCATTTCCAACTCATGGACTGTAGCCCGCCGGGCTCTTCTGTCCATGGAGTCCTCCAGGTAAGAATACTGGAGTGGGTTCCCATTTCCTTTTCCAGGGGATATTCCCGACCCAGGAATAGAGCCCGTGTCTCCTGCATTGCAGGCAGATTCTTTATTGACTGAGCTATAACAGAAGCCCATTTCTGTGCAGGGCCAAAGCTAAAGCTCTTGAGATAGAAAAGAAAGCTTTTTGTGAATTAGAGTTAATAGTAAGAATACATTGCAAATATTTTAAGCTGCTATTTTAGAGAGAAAACTAGTTTTAAACTAAATGAAGGAAAGGTACTGACAAGAATTGAGCCCTTTGAACCGGGGCCAGTGTATATGCAAATGACAGAGGACAGTTAAGTAAATGAGAGTTCCCAGCTCATCAGGAGATAAGTAGTGAAATTTTTTTTTTTTTTAAAACATCATGTCTGACAAAGAGTGGGAGGAAGAGGAAACCTACAGAAGAATTGTGAGAGAGGATGAAAAAAGTGAAATGGAAAAAAATCAACTTCATTGGGAATTTTAACTCTAATGGAAGACCTGCAGGCTTGAGAAAGTCTATAAATGTATTCAGTATCATGAGTGATCATAACCAAGCAATCTGGACAATATTATAAAACAAATGCTTCAGAGAATGTGTGTATTAGAAAGAGAAGTGAACTTGGGTCTTGGGATATCATGCTCAAGTGCAAATCTCCCCCTCTTCCTTCTAGAGTAGGCAATGAGTTTCTGAAGGGTAGGAAAGGTTTTACCTTAAAGGGTGAAAATGTATCCTTCAGTAAATGAACCATATGCAGCATTGGATGGTGGGAATGGTTTGAGAATGTTGACCATTATACTCTGAAGCTGTTCATTTCCAATTACAATTTGATATTAAAACAGCTCTGTTACATTTTAGCCAGTCCAAATTCCCATTGAAGTTGATAAATACTTTCCAACTACCATTCTAATGAAACATCACTACTGTTATTTTAGAAAGCATATTAAGTTGAAATTTAATTTAAATAGAGAGTGGGCTGCTTTCCTTTAAAGAATTACACTGTTTCCTGTGTTAAGCAAATAATAATTAACAGAAGTACATACAGTTATAATTAGCAGGGAATTTAATTAAACAAATATGCCAACATAACCAGATGCATGACAAAGTAATTGTAATAAGCCTTGCCAATGTATTCCTTCCCACTTCATAGTCCTTACATAGCAATTATAAAGCTTTTTTTTTTAAAATAAGCACAGAAAATCTAACTATGAGCCTCCTAGAAGCCATATTCAAGCAAAAGAATACAAAGAAAAGAAATCTTTCTGAGGGGGGAACATAGGAGAATGCAAACAATTATTTCACTCAGAATTCCCGATAAAAGTTCCATTGATTTTAGTTCTTTAGCTCTGCCTGAACTTGACCAGACTTCATCCTTACTTCAATTTTTTGGGGTACTATCCCTCAGCTGGCAGAGACAGAATTACATCTATTTTTAACAGCTTGATTTTACATAATCGCCTCGATAAGTCCTCTGTCCTTCAAAAACAAAGCGAGTCACCCAGAAATCATATGTCACTTTGAGGCCCAAGAGTCTCAAAAGAGAAAAGGGAAATAAATTACAAAAGAGAGAGGAATTATGACTCACGGTTTATAAAGCATACATGCTTACTTAAACACAGAAGAAAGAAAAATGATGGGTTAACCTGACATTTTCTTTATAGAAAAGATACAGGGGAAGATGACTAATGCAGAAAAGAGAAAATGCTACACAAAGACCTTAAAATACATTCTGTTTTTTTCTTATACTTACAAAAACTTGATGCTTTTAGTGATTAAGAAACAAATGATCTGCCCATGGTAAAAGAACACATCTAGAGAGAGACACACAACTTCTAATGCCCTAGTCTACCATTGTTAAAAGTACTCCATTAATCTTGGGTTTTCAAAATGAGAACAAGCCATTTTAAAATCCTAGCTACTTTGTATACAAAAAGATCCAACTATTTATCTTTAAAGTTTTAACTAGCACAGGTTAGAGGTAAACCAGTGATAAAATCAATCAAAAGGGAGGTGGGTCATGACTCTGTCAGAGATCTCTTCCATTTAAATACTAAGTCCTGAAATCAATGAGGAAAAAACAGCCATCGTGATTCAATAATGAAAGTGTAAACTCGCCCAAAGCAACAGGATATGCTCATTTTATAGAGACAACAACAAAACCCAAAACCCAAAACAAACATACAACCCCCCCCCAAACTTATGTTCATAGTGTAACATAAAAATAGCAGTCTGTAGCCTAACAAGTCCCACCTACCTTGATATAAGAATTCATAGGTTATATAAAGTTTTCACATATTTCACCTTCTCTGATGGTCACAACAATTCCAATTACCTACTGATTAGTATCTATGTTTAATAATGCAGCATTTGAGAATGGCAAGGTTAAATATTCTGCCCAAGGTCACCTACCTAACAAATGGCACACCTGGGAGCAAATCCAGATTGTTGAGTTTGAATTTCTTGTCTTTCCCACCACTTCTCAGATGTCACACAAAGAAGAAAGATCTGTAGATATGCATAATAGATCTCAACTCCAGATTAGCAAAAGCTTGATCAATATCAAGCAACTCCCAACTGGGTGGGAAGAGCAGGCAATCTTTATCTTTCAGGCAATCTGAGGTCTGCCTTAGCTCTGTAGTTCCCACTTGTGATGGACATTCATGGAGTCAACAGCCAGTTGATCCATCATTTTCACTCTTTTGTAAAAAGAGGAGCTCTAAAGTCTCTTTCCAGTTCTAAGTTCTATGAAGACATTGGGAACTGGCTAATACTACTGTCAGCCTCTTTTCCTTGTAACTCTGGCAATACTACATTTCAACAAGGGAGGCTCAGAGCCAATCTTTCAAAGTAGGCTCTAAAGCACCCTTAAACTCTCACATACATTACAAAATACAAGGCTCTTTATGTTTCCCAAGTCCGTTTCAGACTTTATAAGACATAGCATTATCCAAGCTAATTAAATCATTTCATCTGTGGGGCTCTATGCAATTGTTGGGATTTTTCCAAAAATGCTCCTTAGGGTATCTTCTACTTGTATTGTTTTGTTCAAAATTTCAGCGGTAAATATCAACAGAAAATGTTAATCTTCTTTTAAGACTTCTTAAAAGGGAGGGTTGAGGCCCCAGTAGATTTACTATTAAAACTAAATTCTTAAGCTACCAGTTTGTTTGCTCTCTCCCTGACTGTGGATAGGCTGATATATGCATATTTTGCTGCAGATTTTGTAAATTTTGTGAATTTGCTGTTTTGTTTTTGTCATCAAGTTGTAAAGCATGATAATCAAAGAATGATAACAGAAAATCCAGAAGATGAGATGGCGCTGTTTATTCTGTTATTATTTCGTCATATAGAATATTTCTCAGAATAAGGAGACAATTTCCTAGGCCTCGGAAATATTTTTGTCACCCAGAACTTTCTGTCATCCAGAAAAAAAAAGACTTCCTTTAAACTAGCCTGACAAAACATTAGACACATTGTTTGAGCTTTTAAAGAAACATAGTTATTTATCAAGTGGAGATGAGAAAGACAGTGAAAGTGTTAGTCGCTAAGTCATGTCTGACTCTTCACAACGCCATGCCCTTCTGTCCATGGGATTTCCTAGGCAAGAATACTGGAGTGGGTAGCCATTTCCTTCTCCAGGGGATCTTCCTGACTCAGCGATCCAACCCCGGTCTCCTGCATTGCAGGGCGATCCAACCCCGGTCTCCTGCATTGCAGGGCGATCCAACCCCAGTCTCCTGCATTGCAGGCAGATTCTTTACTGTCTGAACCACCAGGGTGGAGATGAGAAAGGAATAAAAACCAGGAGACCTAGGTCCTGCCTTTGCTACCAATGTCTTTCCTAAATGAGGCCTAGAATAGTGCTAGGTCCAACCAGCGGGCAAAAGGGAAGTCCCGGAAATCGCAAAGAAAAACTGCAGATGTGAAGTGAGGTCAGGAAGAGAGGTACCAGCATCAGAGACTTGCCCTGGGAGATGCTGGAGTCTAAGATCAAAGGGGACAGGTTGTCAGGGACTGTCAGCACTCTCCACTCTCTTTCCCTGCACGCTGCAAGAACTGATATCCTATTCAAGGGAAAGATTAAGATGGTATGTTTCCTTCCATATCCCATGACTAAAATAATATTTTGAAAGCATTTCTGTTAAACAGGAGTAGTATACATACTCAAATATAGTCACTGTACAAAGATACTACACCAAAATGCTACTCTCTTCACTAAAAAAGACTAACAAGCACAGGGCCCTCTAAATACCTCCACTGTACAAATTTGCTTTCACTTAATACCATGTGCTATATCCAGAGGCTTTTGGAAGAGCCTCACTCTATGGAACTGAGCATAACAATTGGGTGGGTAAAAACAGAGATTCTTCCCAGTGATCTTTCCTGTAAGGGATTTGACTTGTCCTGACTTTTTCATCTTTGGTCAGACTCGTGCTGACTTGGAGAGGCAGTGATTTATTCTAACCTGCACCCTGCTGCTGCTTCTTCTGTATCACATTCCTCATGAAAAGAAAGAGGCTGCTTCTAGACCAAGTTGGAAAACAAAAGAAGCCTACCACTACCTACCTTCCCACTTTACCTTCCTTCCACCGGTAAAGGTGCTCCTTCCTAACTCTGACCCCTACTCCCCTGCTTCCACTCCTCTGAACATTCATGGGCTGAGGCCTCTTCTCTTCACTCCTGTCTCATCATCCATCAGAACCCCAACTCCCCAAGGCTCTCTTGCTTGCTGTCATGGTGAAAAGGGGACAATGACTCAGTGATTCTAGACGGTAAGTGTCTGATGAGCACTTTATCTGTAGGATTACACAGTGCAGGTAAAGACAGAGATAAGTGGCTCTGGAGTCACCAGTGGCTTTGACACTGACTAGTTGTGTGTGTGACCATGAAGAAAAACGTTATGTAATCCCATTAAGCCTATTCTTTTTTCATTTGCAAAGTGAGAAAGCTCACAGAATTGCTGTATTTAAATGAGATAATCCATGTAAAACCACTGTAGATCTGTACATGGGACACAGTAAATATCCAGGGAAGCTTAGATATATTATGTTATTACATCATTAATGCTATCATCATCATCTCTTCATCATTTATTAGCCTCTCCCAGAGAGCCATCAGAAGACTGCTTAGAGAAATAATATATTAAGCCAGTATTCTAGGGAAAAAATTCTATTGTCATATAAATTTGTGAGGTGTTCATATAACAAAAGTAAATGGAATTTTTTTCTTACTATGGGATGTTTTAGAATCTGTAACATCTTATGGAAAAACCCAAACAAATGTTCTGGCCAACCCCAGACATACAGAAAATAAGGGTAAGAAGGAAAGCACATGTGTTCATCCCCAATGCTCTCACTGCCTATATAACCTGTTTCACTATAGAAGCTCTCAGCCCAAGCGTACCTGGTGGTCTGCCTCTCTACACAGTGGACCATGCCCCTCAGGTACAGATCCTGGCCTTTTCATCTTTGTACCCCCTAAAGCCTAGCATGGCATATTCGATAAATATTCATTCTACTCAATGGGTAAATTATGCACCGATGTACTCATTTTATACTAACTTCATGATGTTCTGCTTCAGTTAAAATCATAAGCAATACTATTAAAGATGTTTCCTAAACAGCCTACTAATTCAGAATTTGTCTGACTGAACAGAAAATAAAAGCAACCATAAAAGCAATCCTTCTTCAACCTCTCCAGGTAAGACAGTAGGCTCTGGAGCCAGAGAGCCTTAGTTCTAATTCCTGCTTTACCACTTATCTTTAAAAGTTATTTAAAATATGTAAGACTCAGACTCCTCAAAACGGGAATAAAAATAGTACTATAGTGACTAGGGTTCTCCAGACAGACAGAAACAATAGGATATGATATGGATGGTACTTAGGAAAGTGAAAATGAAGTCACTCAGTTGTGTCCAACTCTTTGTGACCCCATGGACTGAAACCTGCCAGGCTCCTCCATCCATGGGATTTTCCAGGTAAGGGTACTGGAGTGGGTTGCCATTTTCTTCTCCAGGGGATCTCCCTGACCCAGGGATTGAACCCAGATCTACCCGCATTGTAGGCAGACACTTTACTGTCTGAGACACCAGGGAAGAGGCATTCAAAAACAAACTGCTGTAAGTTCACTGAACAAATAATTATTTGTCTAAAATCCAGACCCATAAATACCTGGTCTTTGCCCAGATCTGCAGTACTTCAAGAATGTTCACATAAAGACTTTTTCTACACACTATGCAAGACATATCACTGTAAGATTATTGTTCTTTTTAAACTACAATTTAATACATGTTGGAAGAACATGGCAAAAAAAGCTGCCCTTAGAAGAATCCATCAAGTAGTTCTGACTCCAAAATCTCTTGGGAAAAAGAGCTGTCTGATGACAGTCTTCTTTCTCATCTCAAACTACCCATTTCCAAAACTGAAGCATCCTTGTGACACTCCTTTAAACATCTGAATCACAAAGCGAACAGGGTCCACATCTTTTAAAAAATGAGACACTTCATATTCTTTTTCTAAAACAGCTTTCTTCTCCTACTGACTTTAGCACAGCAGAAAAATCCTGAGCATTTAACTAGAGCCACAAAATCCAACTTATGTTCAATGGCTTATAGTCAACACTACATCACTTCTCTACAATAATCTCAGTTTAAAGTGAGAATCCACTCACTTCACACAGAAGGAGACGATGTTAGAAGAAAGAGTGGCCTCATCTGTATTAAAGCCAAATGTCAGTGTAACATATAGAAAACAAAATCGCAAATAACCAACTTCACAGATAGAGTTTCTAATAAGGTACAAAGAAGCTAGGGGATATACTTAGTCCATCAGTACACGTTTTCTAAAAACAGCCAGACAATTGTGGTCTTGCCCATCGTCCCCTCTCATTTTAGAAGCCAGAACTCAGTATTTCCATGTATAGCTCCAAGAGTCACCATTTTTACTACAGTAATACAGAGTCTCCTAAATTATATACTTAGATCATATCCAAATATTTTAAACTCATTTTGGTCAATGTTTTTATGTAACTTTTCAAAGTGTTTTATACATGTCTTCCAGAATGTCTTTTCATTTTCTTTCTGGGTTACACAGCGTTAGAGAAAAATGAACCAGATCATTTCTGCTATTTCTTGGATGTGAAATACTTTCTGAATTCTATGTCATTTCCAGTTTCTTTTCTTTGCTTGGAGCAAAAAATTCTTGGTTCCTTGATCATGAAACATTTTATGTTTTTGTGCACAGTGGCATTTTTTAATGGAGAGAATCCAAAGCTTTTGCCATATTCTTAATGGAGTGTGGGACACAAAGAATAAAGAACTATCGATGTTAGAGAGGTTTATTACATTAAAAGAGTCATAGACTGGTTATCATGTAAAAGGACTTAGAGATAATCTCAGAGACAAGCTTGATCAATGCCTTCATTCTACAGGTGGGACAGATCCAACAGGGCAGGAGTTGTTCCAATATATCAGCGCTTGATGCATATGTCTTTTTTTTTTTTTTTTTTGCAAATGTCTTTTAATTCACTCTGTGCCTGGCTGTAAAGATTTGATAGCATCTAAGTATGACCAACCTAGACAGCATATTAAAAAGCAGAGACACTACTTTGCCGACAAAGGTCCGTCTAGTCAAAACTCTGGCTTTTCCAGTAGTCATGTATGGATGTGAGAGTTGGACTATAAAGAAAGCTGAGTGCCGAAGAATTGATGCTTTTGAACTGTGGTGTTGGAGAAGACTCTTGAGAGTCCCTTGGACTGCAAGGAGATCCAGCCAGTCCATCCTAAAGGAGATCAGCCCTGGGTGTTCATTGGAAGAACTGATGTTGGAGCTGAAACTCCAATACTTTGACCACCTGATGTGAAGAACTGGCTCATTGGAAAAGACCCTGATACTGGGAAAGATTGAAGGTGGGAGGAGAAGGGGACAACAGAGGATGAGGTGGTTGGATGGCATCACTGACTCAACGGACATGAGTTTGAGTAAACCCTGGGAGTTGGTGATGGACAGGGAGGCCTGGTGTGCTGCAGTCCATGGGGTGG
The DNA here is from genome assembly GCF_023699985.2 of Odocoileus virginianus. Classification (NCBI taxonomy): domain Eukaryota; kingdom Metazoa; phylum Chordata; class Mammalia; order Artiodactyla; family Cervidae; genus Odocoileus; species Odocoileus virginianus. The sequence goes on from NC_069674.1 coordinate 20,673,300, forward strand.
CAAAGAGTCGGACACAACTGAGTGACTGAATTGAACTGAAAGCATGCCTCTCCTTGAGCCTTTACAAGTTGGAGGATATGTTTTCCTTCATTTTCCCATGGAAACCTCTTCATCATCTTGAGACTTTTCTCATCCATCTTTGAACATTCTGCAACATCCTATAACTCACTGTGTATTTCTTGGAAGATGGGAACTACCTTAAGGTCTTTTCAAATTATTCCTTGCATGTTCATTTAGCATAATAGGTGGGATAATGGAAGTTCAGAACAGTTATGTCAGTTTCAAAGGTGTTTTGAAAAAGAAAAACAAAAAAATTTACATCATCAAAGAAAGTAAAATGGCAATGGAAGCTGCCTAAGCTGTTGAAACATCCCTAACTTCCTCTGTAAACCTTAACACAGAAAAAATTAATAAATAAATAAAAAATAAAAAATAAATCTTAACACAGGTACTTAGAGAAAACACGCAGGAAGTGTCATCAAGATGGTGATTACAGGTGACTTATTTTCTGTAATGGGATCGTACTGTTTTTATGATGAAAATGATAATTATGAAAATCATACAAAAATATGGAAAACAGGCTATATAAGAAAAAAACAGAATACAAATTAGTGCCTGTAGTCTTGTATAAATATATATGTGCATAAGGAAAATAACTGGAGGGTACAGAATTTTAAAAAGGTTGTTCTGTTGGAAGGGAGTGATAATTTTTTTCTTCATCTATATCTGTCATCAGTATCATACTGTTTTTCCAGTAATTTCGTTGGGAAGGGAGCCACCAAGCAGAGTCAGGTAAAACAAGCTAGGTCTTGACGGAAGACAAGGTATCAGAGAAGAAGGGAGGGTGAGGTATTAGAGAAGAAGGGAAGACAAGGTATCAGGAGCCAACATTTCACCTCAAGTCAAGACACAAAGGAATTAAAAACAGAATCACTAGGGAACGAGTATAAGAGGTTCAGAGTGTGAGCATCTAGTTATCAGGACAACAGAGAGACATGGATTGTACCTATCTGCCCAAAGGCCCACAGGACAGTAGGCATCCACAATTGGAATTTCATGCTGCTTTTATTATACTATAGCTCCTTTGAAATACTGTATTAAGTTGGCCAAAAAGTCTGTTCAGGGTTTTCCATAAGATGGTGTGGAAAAACCTAAAGGAACTTTTCGGCCAACCCAATAAATGAGATTTGGCCAATCCAAAATCACTGCAGATGGTGACTGCAGCCATGACATTAAAAGACGCTTGCTCCTTGGAAGAAGATATATGATAAACCTAGACAGCTTATTAAAAAGCAGAGACGTTACTTTGCTGACAAAGGTCCGTCTAGTCAAAGCTATGGTTTTTCTAGTAGTCATATATGGATTCGAGAGTTGGACCATAAAGATGGCTGAGTGCTGAAGAATTGATGCTTTTGAACTGTGGTGTTGGAGAAGACTCTTGAGAGTCCCCTCGACTGCAAGGAGAGCCAACCAGTCCATCCTAAAGGAGATCAGTCCTGAATATTCATTGGAAGGACTGATGCTGAAACTCCAATACTTCAGCCACCTGATGCAAAGAGCTGAATCATTAGAAAAGACCCTGATGTTGGGAAAGATTGAAGGCAGGAGGAGAAGGGGACGACAGAGGATGAGATAGCCGGATGGCATCACCAACTAGATGGCCATGAGTTTCAGCAAGCTCCGGGAATTGGTAGAGGACAAGGGAAGCCTGGCGTGCTGCAGTCCATGGGATGGCAAGAGTCGGACATGACTGAGCGACTGAACAACAATAAAATAAATGAGAGGCTGATTGCTTCCTATGGCTTTCCAATCTTGTGTGAAGAACTTTAAAAAAAAAATAATTTATTTTAATTGGAGGCTAATTATTTTACAATATTGTAGTGGTTTTTGCCATACATTATTGACATGAATCAGCCATGGGTACATGTGTCCCAAATCCTGAACCCCCTCCGACCTCTCTCCCCATCCCATCCCTCAAGGTTGTCCCAGTGCATAGGCTTTGAGTGCCCTGTTTCATGCATCAAACTTCGACTGGTCATCTATTTCACATATGGTAATATACTATTCAATACTATTCTCTCAAATATCCCACCCTTGCCTTCTCCCAGAGTCCAAAAGTCTGTTCTTTATATCTGTGTCTCTTTTGCTATCTTGCATATAGGGTCATCGTTACCATATTTCTAAATTCCATATATATGTGTTAATATACTGTATTGGTGTTTTTCTTTCTGATTTACTTCACTTTGTATAATAGGCTCCAGTTTCATTCACCTCATTAGAACTGACTCAAATGCGTTCTTTTCAATAGCTGAGTAATATTCCATTGTGTACATATACCACAGCTTTCTTATCCATTCATCTGCTGATGGACATCTGGGATGCTTCCATGTCCTGGCCACTGTAAACAGTCCTGTGATAAACACTGGGGTACACGTGTTTCTTTCAATTCTGGTTTCCTCAGTTTGTATGCCCAGCAGTGGGATTGCTGGGTCGTATGGCAGTTCTATTTCCAGTTTTGTAAGGAGTCTCCACACTGTTCTCCATAGTGGCTGTACTAGTCTGCATTCCTACCAACAGTGTAAGGGGTTCTCTTTTCTCCACACCCTCTCCAGCATTTATTGTTTGTAGACTTTTTGAGAGCAGCCATTCTGACTGGTGTGAGATGGTACCTCGTTGTGGTTTTGATTTGCATTTCTCTGATAATAAGTGATGTTGAGCATCTTTTCAAGTGTTTGTTAGCCATCTGTATGTCTTCTTTGGAGAAATGTCTGTTTAGTTCTTTGGCTCATTTTTTTGATTGGGCCGCTTATTTCTCTGGTATTGAGTTGCATGAGCTGTTTGTATATTTGTGAGATTAATTCTTTGTCAGTTGCTTCGGTTGCTATTATTTTCTCCCATTCTCAAGGCTGTCTTTTCACCTTGCTTGTAGTTTCTTTTGTTGTGCAAAAGCTTTTAAGTTGTGTGAAGAACTTTATACAGCATCAAATAGGTCTTTTAGAAGTCAAACTGTTGAACTGAGGACTTGTTAGCACCTATTTTCTAGTAGTTTTTAACTTAGATTTTCAGCATCTGTATTATATTTGCTTTTATCTTTTCCATTGCATTTTAAATAAACTATGTTGACAGAGGGAGACACATGAGAGAAATGGAAGCTCAGCCTTTTTTGCCAAGGTATTCTCTTTCCAGAGGAAAAAAGGTCATTATCAGTAAATATTTATTTACTCATCATCAACAACTGCAGTACTGTGTTTCCAGACCTATAGAAAAATGTGTACCAGTCTTCCTTGGTATGGAGGAGGAAATGGCAAACCACTCCAGTATCCTTGCCTGGGGAATTCCACGGACACAGGAGCCTGGTGGGCTATAGTCCACGGGGTCTCAAAGAGTCGGACACGACTGAGCGACTAACACACACACACATACTTCCTTGGCAAGAGCAAGAACATCTATGTTGGGAAAAGGCATCAATTCTGTTTCTTTCAGCAGTGTTAGATCTGAATCTTATAAATAATACTTTGTAGCTCCTAGATTTAAAGTAAAATCACATGTTTTTAAATGTCACATGCAACAGAGTACCTCGTATAATCAATTGGTACTGTACATTTACAATGCTTAAATGTTGATCACAGTAAAGAATTACAATAGTTTCAGTAGCAGTATCTTCAGTTGAGTGCCCCCTTCCTCTGCCCATTCATTAAGTGCCATGTTCCCTAAGGTGTCACCCACTTATCTTCTTACTTAACAAACTCCCTAGTCCATTTCGACTACTGTCATGGCTTTGACTATTAACATCATGCAAATAGCGCTAGCTCCCTTACATGTAACCTCCTACCTCTTCCCTTTTGAACTCCTGAGGGGTGTTTATAACTAACACACGCCTTCTGGATATTTCATCAAGACCCAATGGCACAAGCTCAAACCTAAACTTAACAACTTTCCCCAGAAACCCGCTCCTGTTCTCAAAGTCTCTTTCAGAGAAGGGCACCGCCATATCCCCAGCTGCCCAAGGGAGAATTGGCATCCTGGCCTCCTCCCTTTCACCTCCAACAGCCTGTCCAAAATCTGTCAATTCTGCCACAAGACCTCCTCACTCTAGTTTTTACTGAAGCAATTCTATTGTAAGACCCCATCATTTCTCAAGCAACCTACTATATATGCTGTTCTCATTCCTTCAGTCTTGCCTGCTTCAAAATATCTTTGATGCTACTGACACATGACTGTGGGCCTTAAAGATGGGAGGGTTACTTGAGTTAGAACCGGTGGAGAGCGTGGATTCTAGCTGGCACTGGGCTGGTCACAAAGTTTACTCATATGGAAAAAAGCTGAATGAACTTTTTGGCCAACCCAATATATTATAGTAACTCATCTATTCCTCACTTTTTTCCATCTTATCCTTGAAGTTCAAATGTGATGAAAACATTCCTCTGATTTGAACTCCTTCAGTACTCCCCAACTCATAAAGGCTAAAGTCACCACCCCTAAACACAACAGAGACCCGTAGGTTCTAGGCTGAGCCCACCTCTCCAGCTGCATGTTCAGTGCACCTCCACATACTCCCAGCTCTCCAGGTCACGTGAGTAACCTGCAGCTGAACCAATGTGTAAGCACATCTTTTCAAATTTATGCGATTAACATGCTGATTTCTCAAGCTAGAATGTGCTTCTTCCTTGTTCACATGGAGAAATTCTTGTCATCCTTTAAGATTTAACATAAGTGGTCGAGAAGCTCTGAATGTTTTTGTCCTCCCAACTTTAGTGTTGGAGAAGGAAATGGCAACCCACTCCAGTATTCTAGCCTGGAAAATCCCATGGACGGGGAAGGCTGGCAGGCTACAGGCCATGGGGTCGCAAAGAGTCAGACATGACTAAACAACAACAAACAACATTCGTGTGCTGGAGTATCAGCCCCCAAAGGTGACACATGTATGGGCAGCTGGGGCCTTTGGGAGGGGATCAGGTCCTGGGAGCAGAGTCCTCATGAATAGGACTATGCTCTCATAGAGGTCCTACAGAGTCCCCTAGTCCTTCCATCATGCAAAGACAGAATGAGAAGCCTGCAACCTGGAAGAAAGCGAAAGTCACTCAGTCGTGCCCGACTCTTTGCAACCCTGTGAGCTGTAGTCCATGGAATTCTCCAGGCCAGAATACTGGTGTGGGTAGCCTTTCCCTTTTTCAGGGGATCTCCCCAACCCAGGGATCGAACCCAGGTCTTCCATATAGCAGGCGGATTCTTTACCAGCTGAGCCACAAGGGAAGACCAAGAATATGGGGGTGGGTAGCCTATCCCTTCTCCAGCGGATCTTCCCGACCCAAGAATCGAACCGGGGTCTCTTGCATTGCAGGTGGATTCTTCTATCAACTGAGCTATCAAGGAAGTCAAATCTGGAAGAAAGCCCTCAGCCAAATATGCTGTTACCTTGATTTCAGACTTCCAGCCTTCAGAACTATAAGAAATAAATTTCTGTTGTCTATAAGTTGTCCAGCATGGTATTTTGTTATAGCAGCATGAATGGATTAAGACAGTGGTGTATTGGCCATAGAGCCTTTCTGGACCATCTTAGGCAGAGGTCATTTAATTCTTCAGCATATCTCTGCAGCTCAAATGACATCTTGCTATACCTAGCAGATATTTACATTTCTCATTTCTAGAGTTTTTATTTTTTATTTAGATGTAATCTAAGCTCATCCCCAAGTATTTGTTAATATAGTCCTTTACTTAAAAATATCTACTATGTATAAAACAGACAACTAATGAGAACATTCTGTATAGCACTGGGAACTCTACTTAATGCACTGTGGGGTCCTGAATAGGAAGGCAATCCAAAAGGGAAGGGGTGTGTGTGGGACTCATTTTGTTGTACAGCAGACACTAAAGAAACTATACTCCAATAAAAATTAATTTAAAAAATTTAAAAATCTTGCCAAGTCTCTGTGCTGTGCTTAGGTGTTCAGTCATGTCTGACTCTTTGCAACCCCACGGACTGTAGCTCACCAGGTTCCTCTATCCATGGGGATTCTCCAGGTAAGAATACTGAAGTAGGTTGCTATATCCTCCTTCAGGGGATATTCCCAACCCAGGGATCAAACCCAGGTCTCCTGCATTACAGGCAGATTCTTTACCATCGGAGCCACCAGGGGAGCCCTGTCAAGCATCTACCAAGCATCATATTCTTGGGTGTGCTAGTGATAGAACAGTGAATCACTTCCAGTCCTTGCCATAAGGTAAAAGATTTAAAAAATAAATAGGTACAATGAAGACTACAAAGTTGGTTTTAGGAGAGAACAGTTATTTCAGCTTCTTGGTATTCATGTTCCTATTAGATTCAAGTTTCCTATATTTATAAATTTAAGCTGAAAAGATTCAGAACACACAAATCAGATTCCAAAGAGATAAGTTCTTTTATTTTTGAAAGAGATGGTCAAAATGGTGGAGAAAAACGTCAAGAGTATTCTGCAGGTTGGGGACAAGAGGAATGATGTCAGAGAAGCAAGAGCAAGCAAATTTCAGGGAAAGGAAGCAGGTTTCATCCACACAGGGCAGCATTAGAAAACAAGGGGCCAGATGCAGGCAATTATGTGCAATAATGTCTGACAGAGCAAGTTGAGGGTTCAAAGATTGAGACAAATTGGAAAACTGAGAGCCTGGTGAAAGATGTGCAAAATCTGCTAAGGTCAGCAAAGTAGCGCCTATTTTAGTTCACCTTCCATGGAAACATTCATTAAGTCAACATTTATTTGCTGAGCAAAGCTGCTCATGACTTCTCTCTGACTCTCTCCCGCCAAAAAAATTAAAAATATTTTGATGACTTCTTCTGTAGACTGAATATTTGTGTCCTCCTAAAAAATTCAAATGTAAAACCTAATCCCCAATGTGATGCTATTTGCAGGTGGGGCTGCTGGGAGGTGATTAGGTCATAAGTGTAGAACCCTCATGAGTAGGATTAGTGCCCTTATAAAAGAGATCCCCTAAGCTCCTTTGTTCTTTCTGTCATGTGAGGATACAATGCAAAGACAGCCCTCTATGGTCCAGGAAGCAGGCCCTCACCAGATAGTGAATCTGCCAGTGCCTTGATCTGGACTTCCCAGCCTCCAGAACTGTGAGAAATAAGTTTCTGTTGTTTAAACCACCCAGCCTAGGTATTTTCTTGAGCAGCTGGAATGGACCAAGACAGCTTCTTACTGTTTCTACCCTGTCACGCTCCTGTGGCATTCTGTACTTACTCTTTTTTTTTTTTTTTTTTTTTTTGCTTTTAAACATTGGTCATGCTTGTAGTGGCTTCCCTGGTGGCTCAGTCGGTGAGGAGTCTGCCTGCAATGTGAAAGACCTGGGTTTGATCCCTGGGTCGGGAAGATCCACCAGAGAAGAAAATGGCAACCCACTCTAGTATTCTTGCCTGGAGAATTCCATGGACAGAGAAGCCTGGTGAGCTACAGTCCATGGAGTCACAAAGAGTTGGACACGACTAAGTAACTAACTTTCTTCTTTCTCTCATGCTTGTAACTACTTGTTTAATATCCACTTTCCCCACTAGATTGTAAGCATCCTAAAAGCACAGACCACCTCCATTTTGACATCCCTTCAGTTGGCATGGTGCTCACCAGAGTCAGTGCTTAATACCTACTGTGAACGAATGCATGAAAGAATGCACAGACCAAAGAAGGGACAAATGAAATAACAAACCCCCCAGAAAGACAGATGCCATTGGTCCCATCTTATTATGAAAATATCATCACCCCAAAAAGTTAGCGGATGTAACTAAACTCAGAGATTGTGAGCAAGAAAGTCAAGTGTAAACCCAGAATGATTCAGAATCTACCACCAGATTCTCCTTCTTCCCGATCACACAGTTTCCCTTAAGTAGCAGTGCAATAAGAGAAAGCAACTGAATTAGCTAAGTTCAGAAGCAATCTAGAGAGATTATAAATGAGTCCACTGGAAAAGGAAGATTAAGTGGAAGAAAAGATTTTAGATGCTGGTCATAAGAAAATAAATTAGAAAATTCAGGAGATATGATAAAGTAGCCATTCCAAGTGAAAGGAATAGTAGTAAGAGGGCTGTGTGAACTCTCTTGAAACGAGTTGAAATAGAAAATTAGATACAATTATTTCACCATTGTGTTTTAAAACAACACATAAAGTCCACCAGTATGCCAAAAAGAATGGTATATGAAACTGTGGTTTTGACGAAAATGCAGAACAACAAAGAACTAACACTCAAGTCAAGATGCTGTTACATACAGTTATTTGCTCACTGACATCATCTACCTAACTTCTGCTTTCCTGCTTTAATTCAGTCCCTGAAAACCAATTATACTTGAATGCAATGGAAACCAAGCAGTTTCTTAGAAGATCTAACACCCTTTCACATGCTGACAAATCAAATTTGGGAGGAGGCAGAGGAGCAAGGAAATTTCAGACTATTTTGGGCTGTGTGCCTTCTCAGGTCTTTCCCTTGCTAGCCCTTCTCATGCTGGCTATTTGACTAATTGGAACTCTAGATTTCAAGCAGAAGTCTTGAGCTATAATTTGGTACATCTGCTTAGAGATGTGACTAGACTCTCAAAACGATTCAATTGTAACATTTGGGAATGGTGAACACTAGTGCAATTACAAATAACTACCAGAGAAATGCTAATACATGTCACTTTGGTGGGAAAGAAGAAAGACAGGATCCAACTTCATGCAAGCAATTAAAGGTGCCTTTGTGACTGTGAAATACACTGGGTCTCCAAATATTTTTATGGTCTTCAACGAAACAAGTGATTCAAAGGATTCGGTAAACCAGTTGAGGGGAAAATGGACTTTCTGTAAGAGTCTCCTCCTGCAGGTTAATATACGTGTGTGGGTACGAAACACAAATGATTTCTAAGTAGTCTGCCTCTTGCATTTTAGGAAGCTTCATATTTCCCAATAATTGATTTTATGAGGTCTTCCCACTGACAAAGATAAAAACAAGTTTACAATCCCCTTGCACAGCCATCACTCATCTCGCCGGTATTACAGCATTTTAGAACTGGACTCCCCAGAAAATGAAGCACCAGAAGCATTTCTGCTTTACATATGAGGTTAATTCCAGAGGAAACCTGCGATCTACCAATGGTGCTCTGGGTCTCCCATCCCAGGAAGTGCATAATAAAATCAAAGTAGCCAGATTCTGCCCGAGAAACTGGAGTTCAATGCACACACTGGATAAACTGCTTTAGGCCAATGATTCTTAAACATGTGAGGGTCTAATTATGCTTGAAATACAAAACATATTTCCATCAGCCATTAATAACAATGGCTCAATATTAAGGGCATATAGAATCCAGAATCTTGAGGGAAAGGAGACAATGGAGGCAGATAAGGTCCAGAAACAGAAGCCCATGTAATTTGAATCCCCAAGTAACTCAAATATGCAATCTACCTTCTCTCTTGATGACTAGAAAAATCAGAACATTAGGTCTTGTAACTTTCCTTCACTTCAGCGAAATTTCCCGCAAATCTCATTTCAGTCTCAGAGGCTTGTCTGTTTAGTATTCAAGGCACTAGAACCTATTAGCAAAGAGAAAGCCAACCAGCCTATATTAAGGCCAACAGGGGGAAGAAGGGAGTATGTAAAACAGGTGGCTAGAAAGCCTTTTACTGAATCTCATGGTACTGTAAGGGCTTCCCTGGAAGCTAAGCGGGTAAAGAGTCCACCTGCAATGCAGGAGAGCCCAGTTCGATTCCCAGGTCAGGAAGTTCCCCTGGAGAAGGGACAGGATACCCACCCCAGGATCCTTGGGCTCTCCGTGTGGCTCGGATGGTAAAGAATTCACCCGCAACGTCAGAGACCTGGGTTTGATCCCTGGGTTGGGAAGAGACTATAAAAGAAGAATCAGTTTAGTGTGGAAAAAGAATTGGCCACTGATATGATATTAAAATACTAGTTCATGACGGACCCTGCTCAGTGCTTGAACTTGGGAATTTTAGGCACAACATTATCCCTGTGAAGTCTGACCAACTTAGAATTAATTATTATTGCACAGCACTCAAAACAAGCCACAGGTTTAGAGTTCTTCAGCCTGATTTTACATAGTTTTTTGATAAAGGCCATCACCCATCAGAACCCAGAGACATGAGTAAAATTGTGAAGTAGGCTCTCTGGGGAAATCTTTCCCCTTTTCCTCACCCCTTTGGACTGCACTGAAAAGTCTATCAACTAGAGCAGGGTTTCCAGGAAACAACAAAAAACTTCTTTCTTGTAGTCTGGGATTTTCGGTGCTTGGCAAAGGGTGCCTACATGACCCGGTGACCACTCCCTGACCTTGGGTGCTGAATTTCTCATACATATTGCTGCCTTTCTGTTCCTGGGAGAAGAAGAAGATGTCCTTAGTGATCTTCAGTGGGGAGTGGGGCAGTGTGGAGAGCATAAGGAAGCCAGTACATGAATTCCTGCAGACCTCTGAAACTCCAATATTTTGGCCACCTGATGCCAAGAGCTGACTCATTGGAAAAGACCCTGATGCTGGGAAAAATTGAAGGCAGGAGGAGAAGGGGACGATAGAGGATGAGATGGTTGGATGGCATCACTGACTCGACAGACATGAGTTTGAACATGCTCCAGGAGTTGGTGATGGACAGGGAGGCCTGGTGTGCTGCAGTCCACGGGGTCGCAAAGAGTCAGACACGACTGAGCAACTAAACTGAACTGAACTATATGAGCCTCTACCCCTTATCAGCCAGTTGTGTATCCTGACTACATCACTGTTATAAATCTTAGCCACAGTACAACTTTATGTTGAGTTCCATGAGTCCTACTGAATGTCCAAAAATAAGAGTGATCATCTGAACTCCCAATGGAACTATGAAATGAGTTCCCAATCTGGGATTTCATGTGCTTCTTCTTGTAACAAGGATTCATTCACTGGTGGTTTCACTTTTCCTCTCTTGAAGTTTGTTCCAGGTTGTTCATAAAACCATATTAATGCAAAGAATCATAGGTTTCTAAGGTCTGAGGTCTTCCTTTAAAAGTATGTTCAAGTACTCTTTTCAAGAAAACATCCTCAAGATCATTATCTAATCCAAAGTATGAATTCTCTTGGTAGAAATCTAAGGCTAGGTAGAAAGATGTTAGTTCAATGATTGATCAGCATAAGAAATATTTGGAGGAGGAACTCCCTGGTGTGCTGTGGTTAGGACTCTGCACTTTCACTGCTGAGGGTGCAGGTTCAATCCCTAGTCGGGATACCTAGATTCCACAAGCCACACAGCATGGCCAAAAAAAAAAGTATTTTGGGGAAATACAAGCTTTGCAGTACTTCAGCTCACATGACACCAGCAGTTCCTCGATCTGTAAATAGGGTTGGTGAACAAAAGGGAAGGTTTAAGGGACGTATCCGTAGGAAGAGAAAATCTAGTGGTCTCCTGACCTCTTTGTTTAGATCCTTTTTTTTTTTTCAGCGTGAGAACAGGGAGCAAAAAGTTAACTAGATATTCTAAGTCTGAAAGACTAAATTTTCAGTCAGGATGTAGATGCTTCAATTATGTGGTGATGGCTGATAGGCATGAAAATAAATTAATATTCTTCCTCATTGCTGGTTTTTCTTGCTGAATCATACAGATTTTAGAAACTGCCTCAGAACAGGAAGAGTTCTATTGAGCTTTGGGGGTTGGGGGAGGGGAAGAATGAAGAAGCTAAGTTACACTGCTTGCTCAGTCCTGTTCTGGGAAGAGCAAGACAGCTCAAATCAGAATTCACTACATAAGGGTCTAGAAAGACACATCGACATTTTGTCAACACACATTTCAATGCACGCGAATGCACTGAATGCGTGTGAAACCAACTCGCACATTACTTCTTTTGGCCCTCAGAGCGTGCAAATTTCTGGCATGACTTTAAAGAATTTGTTACTCCTAATCTTCTAAGCATTCTTACTATAAGTTAAATAAGCCAAATTTATTTCAAAAAGGAAAAACAAAATAATAACAGTAATAGAGATCACCACCGCCTCCACAAGAGTAACATGGCACTGACCATTTATTCTTTCTACTAAGTAGACATTTGTCTGGATATTCTGGATTATGTTACTTTCACAGTAACTGCTTCTAGGGGTGTCACTGCAATGCATTCTGATATATAAAAATTGTAAAAGAAGAGGTCTTAATGTACAGCAATAATAGTATTTTAGAAAACTGAATCAGTAGTGATTTGAAGTTAGTCACTCAGTTGTGTCTGACTCTTTGCAACCCCATGGACTGCAAGCATGCCAGGCTTCCCTGTCCATCATCAACTCCCGGAGTTTACTCAGACTCATGTCCATCGAGTCAGTGAAGCCATCCAACCACCTCATTTTCTGTCGCCGCTTCTCCTCCTGCCTTCAATCTTTCCCAGCATCACGGTCTTTTCCAATGAGTCAGCTCTTCACATCAGGTGGCCAAAGTATTGGAGTTTCAGCTTCAACATCAGTCCTTCCAATGAACACCCAGGACTGATTTCCTTTAGGATGGACTGGTTGGATCTCCTTGCAGTCCAAGGGACTCGCAAGAGTCTTCACAGTTCAAAAGCATCAATTCTTTGCACTCAGCTTTCTTTATAGTCCAACTCTCACATCCATACATGACTACTGGAAAAACCGTAACTTTGACTAGATGGACCTTTGTGGGCAAAGTAATGTCTCTGCTTTTTAATATGCTGTCTAGGTTGGTCATAACTTTTCTTTCAAGGAGTAAGCGTCTTTTAATTTCATGGCTGCAGTCACCATCTGTAGTGATTTTGGAGCCCCAAAAAATAAAGTCTGTCACTGTTTCCATTGTTTCCCCATCTATTTGCCATGAAGTGATGTGACCAGATGCCATGATCTCAGTTTTCTGAATGTTGAGCTTTAAGCCAACTTTTTCATTCTCCTCTTTCACTTTCATCAAGCTCTTTAGCTCTTCACTTTCTGCCATAAGGGTGGTGTCATCTGCATATCTGAGGTTATTGATATTTCTCCTGGCAATATTGATTCCAGCTTGTGCTTCATCCAGCTCGGCAGTTTGCATGATGTACTCTTCATATAAATTAAATAAGCAGGGTGACAATATACAGCCTTGACGTACTCCTTTGCTGATTTGGAACCAGTCTGTTGTTCCATGTCCAGTTCTAACTGTTGTTTCCTGACCTGCATAGAGGTTTCTCAGGAGGCATGTCAGGTGGTTGTCCCATCTCTTGAAGAATTTTCCATAGTTTGTTGTGATCCATACAGTCAAAGGCTTTGGTATAGTCAATAAAGCAGAAGTACATGCTTTTCTGGAACTCTCTTGCTAACATTTATAGGGCACTGTATACAAGGCACTTTCTATATGCTGGCTCATTTAATCTTTATAACAAGCCTATAATATAGGTACTTCTACTATCCTCACTTTACAGACAAAAAATTAGATAGTAAGTTTAGCCAACTTATTAAAGGTTACAGTTAATAAGTATTACCTAAGATTTAAGCCAGGCGTTGGGACTCACAGCTAAGCACTTATCACATAGACTATACTGCCTCAACGGTTGCATAATATTCCACCACTTATTTGGCATTTGGTACTCAAAGGTTTCATAGGGTGAAAATGAAAACAACAAGATGAAAAAAGTACGGAGTGACAACAGAAGCAATAAGTGGAGAAAAAAAGTAGAGAAGTAGAAAAAAGTTTTTCTTGGGATGTCAAGATAAAATGGGTCAGGGGGGAGGAGGAAAATGAGCTTTCAAAAATTATCCCCTAGGGAATTCCCTGGAAGTTCAGTGGTTATGAATTGTTGCTTTCACTTCCAGGGCCCAGCTTCAATCCCTGAGCGAGGAACTAAGATCCTTCAAGACTCATGGAGTGGCCAAAAACAAACAAAATTCACAAATCATCTCTTAGGCATATTTCTAAACATATCCAAAAGTGATTGTGTATTATTATTCTAATAATATTTTTTAGCCTTGCCAGGCATCATGCAGGATCCATCCTGACCAGAGATGAAAGGAGACCATATCTCCTAGAGTGGAAGTACAGAGTCTCAACCACTGGACCAAAAAGGAAGTCCTAGAATAAGATCTTTTTTTTTAAGTAAAGGAACAAATGCTTATGTATTACTTTCACGATAAAAAGTACCAGCTGGATCCTTTGCAACATTTGGGAAATACGCAGCATGGGAAATATGCAGCAAAGAATTCAGGCATTAGATGTGTCTGAGTTTAGCTGCATTTGAATAGAATCTTCTGAGAGCCTTCACGCAATCTTATAAAAGTGACAGACCCAAATCACCAATCTGCACTGGTCTTACTTGCTGCTAAGTGCTACAGGTAGCAGAAATTCACATATGCAAACCCAACTGTGGTGGAATAATATACAACCATTTGTAATATTAAGAACAAGTGACAACAGTTCTCACTAGAGCTCTAGTTTTACCTGACCCCTCATCTTACTTTTCAGTGACTTTGGGTGTATATGTTTTATTCAATATTCTCCCACCCCCTAGCATTACTATAATTAATCAGATTTGTGTTTACTGAGTAAAGATCATACATCACACATTTCATCTTCCCCTAGAAAGTTTTTTTAAATTAAGCCTCAAGGAAAAGTGATACTGTATTTAAAGAGTTAAGAGCTTGTGCTTTGAAATCAGACTGTCCTGGATTCAAATTTTGGCTCCATCACTCACTTCTGATTTATAAACTTAGGTGGTGGGGTGGGTTGGGTTGGGGGTGTGTTCAGAAAGTCTACGGTATTATTTCCTGTACCCAGGCAATCTTTTATAATGTGTTATACATAGCAGATGCTCAAAAAATATATTCCTATTATATTCCCCCATATCTAAATTTTCTCTGTATATTTAACCAAGTCTCATTCTCTTCTACAAATTTTTTTTTTTTTTTTTTTTGCCTCTAGGAAATACATACCTGGCAGATGTTTAACAGCTATGTATCAGCAGCAAATGAAATGATGTTGGTACATAATTTGGTTGTAAAGTTTATAAAGTGCTTTAAGTTGACAGAAATAGTGCAAATGAAGACTGCAAATGGACATAAAACATGAAATATCTCTCTCACTAACCTATCTTTTCTCCTTAGATTTATCTCTCAAACTAGGGACTCCTCTGTTTTTCCCCTTCCTCTAAGAGGCTTCTCAGGTGGCACAGTGGTAAAGTATCCGCCTGCCAATGCAGGAGACGCAAGAGACAGGGGTTTGATCCCTGGGCCGGGAAGATCCCCAGGAAAAGGAAAAGGCAACTCACTCCATTATTCTTGTCTGCAAAATTGCATGGACAGAGGAGCCTGGTGGGCTACAGTCCTTGGGATTGCCAAGAGTCAGACACAACTGAGCATGCACAAAGAGGCAGATGGAACAACCTCACACGGAGCAGCTAGAAAAAGGGTGGCTCTGATTTATTTAGGACTCCCAGCATCAGGGCACAAAAATGACACAGTAGCTCAAAAATCAAAGATTAGGCTCATTTTCCTAATGTGGACTGCTTGCTCGTGGTGGCGTGGTAAGTGAATCTTGTCAATAACGTCCATAGGAGGTAGTGGCCGAAGTATGGCAGCCATAGGGTTTGAGTTACTTCGTGGTTTTATAAAGGATGGCATCTAATTTCCCCAAAGATCCTGTGTCTGGGAGAAATTCATCTGCTCTCTTCTTCTGGAGCTTTGATACATGACATGTCACAGTACTTCAGAGTGGGCTTCTGCCAGTGGTGCAAAAACTGATGACATGCAGCAGGTATCCACAATGGCGCAGCTGCTCATGGGTGCATTTAAATCAACGCCTATTCTTCCCATGCCATCAGGCAAAGCCCCTTTTACTGCTCTCATACAAATACGGCTTAATTTTATTTCCTGCCTGGCTTTGTGTAATTTTGACATGTCCTCAGTCAAACACGACCCAGTCCTTCAATCAGGCCCTATTTTTCTGGAGATGGGAAAACAAGAGGAAGCTAAAGTAATTATTGAAAACTCATAAGCAGCAGCTTTAGCCTAATTACCTTGACTTTCCTTTTTAATTTTTCTATCGATCGTCTCTTGTTAATATACAAGTATTGACTGAGCCAGGAGAGCCTGGTGTTACTGTGATAAGAACAGATGCTGCAGCGAAGCAAGATGGAATTAGGAGATCCAATAGTCAGCTCTTCTTTCTCAGAAGCACACAAGGACAGCACAGACTTTGGTGGGGGACCCTCTTAAAAATCACCAGCAGCAACTACACAGAGAGCATCTTTGTTCAATGCCTTTGCGGTCTGTTCTGCCTTTGCCACCAGGGGGCAGCTGGGAAAAAGAAAAACAACCCCTTTTTCTTTGTTCCTCTCCTGATGTTAAAATAATACAATGTCCCTTACTTTCAGCACATAATCTACTAGAACTCCCAGGTCAACAACTCCAGAGGGGTGGGCAGTCCAGGAATGAAGGTGACATCCCTTGGAGCTGCAGGTATGCTTTTTAAACGCTGTTGTACTGAAAGTTTCAGCTTCAAAACACCTTAGCAATATTGGGTGAGCTGTCCTGCATATTCATGTATCATTGACAAATGCTTTTAACAGTTCCTGCTTCCTTTGTCAGGGAGAAATGTGAAGTTTTCTTGCTATTGAATAGGAAACCCATTTAAAAATTAATTATTTCTCAAGCACTTTAAACTTTTCAATTCCTCATATATCTCAGTTTTCAAGAACATTAATGATGTGTTGTAGGTTGAGAGTCTTAAATTGCTATCGAGGTCTACCTCAATATAAGCAAACACAATTTAGTAACCCTGAGTGGAAATCAATTTTCTTAGGAGTTAAGAAAACCCTGGTAAGCCAGGCTGGCTCGTGTACCTCATTCTGCTTTATTTCATCTTTTAAAGCAACTCTACAGGAAAATAAAGCAGGAGATGTTAGCAACACTAAAAGAAACCAGAAATATCTAAATGGGGGAGTTCTCAAAAAACAAACCCTGGTCACAAATTCTATTACATATTCCAGAAGGAAAGAAGTGTTCTTAAAAAAGGATTGGGAATAGTCTAAAAACCAAGTGAGTGGTTCAAAATCCAAGAAGCATAGGGGAAAGCAACAGGAAAAGGCAGCCAATGGATCCAAAGGAAAAAACTAAATGAAATGAAAGAATCATTAGACTAAAGAAGGGGGTTAAGGACTGGTATACGGCTGAAATGGCTCTCTCCAAAGCAGAAGCAGCAGAAGTAGAAGAAATAGTACAGTCCCCATAAAGCATAGTATTGTAACAATGAAGGCACATCTATTATAAATTAACAAGTTTACAGACTAGAGGGATATTTAGGGAAAGGGAAAATGGATTTCTAGAGAAATAACTTCATCAGACCCCCTGAGGGCATCACTGTCATCAAGTCACAGGCATAGGCTACATCATCAGTCCAGATTAAGAAATGGCAAGCAATTCACTGGAAGATACTGAGAAACCAAGTCACACTGTAATCTGTACAACTGTTGTGCATCACACCATCCGATAATAATCACAGACATCCGTCCACAACATAGGTTTCAAATATGCTTTAGTGAAAGACTGGTTCAGGCAATGACATATTTCAGAAATGAAAACTGAAAAATATCTTCAGGATTTTGGAATGGATGAACTCCAAGGAATAACACTGTGATCTGCTTAGAGCTGGATTCAAACACTTAGACAATGTTTCAGCAGATCAGGATACTTTGAGTGCTTACCACGCCCCAGACAGAAGGATACAAAGGCATATGGTCTTTCTCTCTACAAAGGTCATTGTGCAGTGGACAGAAACACTCTAACAACTCTAACACAGTGTGATAGGAGGATAATTATCTTAGGAGCAAGATGTTAAGCCAGCCAAAGAAAAAAAGAGGAGAGCCTTCATTGTTTAAAAGTGTTATATTTAAGGCAGATCTTTAAAAGCATCTGCCTACAATGTGGGAGACCTGGGTTCAATCCCTGGGTTGGGAAGATCTCCTGGAGAAGGAAATGGCAACCCACTCCAGTACTCTTGCCTGGAAAATCCCACGGACGGAGGAACCTGATAGGCTACAGTCCACGGGGTCGCAAAGAGTCGGACACAACTGAGAGACTTCACTTTCACTGTAAATATATTTGAAATGGCCATCAGAAGAACAACAGCAGGACTGGAGGAGTATGGAAAAAGAGTCCCTAGCATCCTCGGGTCAATTCAGGCCTCAAGTGGGTAGGGACAAACCAGTGCTGACAAGAGAAAACCTGTGTTTAGAAAGACAAGGGTGCCAAGAGGTAGAGACACTGCTGAGAGGCTGCTGTGGAAGACAAAGGGAACAGCAGACAGAAGGAAAGAAAAAAGCAGAGTCATCTCCCAGAAGCTGAGTTTAATTTCTTAGCTCTTATTGACATCCTAGTCAGGGTGTAATGGAAAGAGCTACAGATGTGCTGTCATGTGACCTGGACTGACGTCCTAGCTCCACTCTTTACCAATACTATGTGTGCGACTGTTTCAACCAGGGAACTTTCAGCTTCAAGTAACAGAAAACTGACTCAAAGTGGGAAACAGGGTTTTACTGTAAGAACAGAAACAACTATAGTTAATTTAAGCAGAAAATAATGTAAGAAACTAAGTGTAAGAAATTGAGTGCTTATGCTATCACAGGAAGGGCTGGTGGAGCTGAACTTAAGACGCGTTTCCAGAAAATTATTTAAAAGTAACACTAAAGAACTGACCCCCCCAGAGGAGGTCACTATTAGGGAAAGTGAAAGTCGATCAGTTGTGACCCACTCTTTGCAACCTGACGGACTATACAGTTCATGGAATTCTCCAGGCCAGAATACTGGAGTAGGTAGCCTTTCCCTTCTCCAGCACTATCAGGAAAGCTAGGAATTAAGAGGCTGCCCACTCTTCAATCACCTCTTGATAGCCATGAAACTAGTGAGTGACTTTTAAAATTGTTGCAAAAATATCAACATCTCTATTCTTGCTCCCAGAAAAGAGCCAAGTCCCTCAAAAGAACCTTCATCTCAATTTTCCCTTCCAAATGCCACATGAATGCACCTATTAAGAAGAACCTAGGGGCTCCCTAGGTGGCACTAGTGGTAAAGAATTCACCTGCCAATGCAGGAGACTCAAGAAACATGGGTTTGATCTCTGGGTTGGGAAGATCCCCTGAAGAAGGGCATGGCAACCCACTCCAGTATTCTTGCATGGAGAATCTCCATGGACAGAGGAGCCTGGCGGGCTACAGTCCATGGGATTTGCAAATAGTCGGACACGACGGAGTATCTGAAGACACAGTAAGAAGAACTCAATTAACCCCTGAATTCTGCTGCAGGGAGATCAGGAAATGTAGTCCCGAGGGCCCATGAGGAGGAGCCTGGAATTTTGAGTACCAACCCACCAGACTCACAGGTAGATGAAACAATAAAAATAATACTGGCATTCAGGAGAAGAATTCCAAAGGTGGAGCAGTTTCAGCATTATTTGATTCAGCGGCTTTACAACACCATTAAGGACTCAGGGTTTTTCCATTTTTCTATCTTTAGCATCAGAGGTTTACCACTCTTTGGTGGCAAAATGGCAGTCACAGGTAACACACATATATTGGACATTGTTAACAGAAACAAATGGGCCTATTTCTTTCTATTATCATTTAATCAAAGAAAATCCTTCCCCTAATGCCTCAGCAGACTTTCAGACTTTCTGAACAGAACTGTATTACTTATTTGTGACCCAGACCATCACTGCTGAAAGAAACATCATTAACATGACTGGCCTATAGATAAATCATGATGTACACCGAGAAGCAGGGAAAAGGACCCTTCCCTGAGCATATGGCCTTGCAAGAGAACAAAACTTAGCATTGACAGCTAGGAAGAAGGGGGTAGGCAATACAGAGGGGCAGCAAACTGCTTACCTCCAACTCACAATGTTTTACCTTCCTCAATTCTAACACAAGGATGTTAGTATCTGCCTCCTCATCTAAGAGGACCATCATTCCTATGGTACCCTATGCCTGTGATCCAGGGGGGCCATCATTCCTGGAAGATCACATGAAGTGACATATATAAGACCTCTGCAGATGATCTGAGAGGTCATCATCATTAGCACACGGGGGAGTGAGAAAGAAGACTTTTGTTATCAGCAAGTACCACCCTGTCTGGATAATGTTAATGGAAAGGGCAACTAATTGTCTTGAGGAAAAGCAATTTGCTGAGATGAGTGTTTTTGAAGCATTTTACACTGTCATTATGGAAAAGAGGGCTAGATTCTATCTGAAGGAAGACAATCAATAAACCATGAAACTCTCCACCATTACTGGAGTGTTTCCAGAGAGAGAACTCTTTGGTTGTTTTAAAGAAAGACTCTCTTGAGTAAGTGTCACTCGGCTGATGAAGCAACCATGTGTATGAAGCACGTTAAGCATCATCCCAGCAGGTAATCATGGATCAAGAGCCTGAAGTTGAGAGGACAGGGCTTATTAGTAACGCACATGCTAATATTCATGTAGGTTTGATATACAAAATGTGTGGACAATTGCAACTTCCACAGCCCTAGATACTGCAAAGGGTCATACCTGTTGCTTAGAGGGTACTAGCTAATGCAGATCAATTCCTCCTGCCAAGTTCAAGCTCCTTTGTACACTCAGTGGGATTTCATTTCCTATGGTTGAATGAAGGTAGCAATGATGACTGTCCATTAATACGCTTATAGTATCTTTCAGCTTGCAACAGTTAATTTGCTGAATCGAATTACACTATAATATGAAATATTGTTATAGAATTGAGCTCATAAATCGATGATGGAAGCTTCAAAGGAATTTTCCTTAATATTCTCATTTATTTACTCTTAATTTTACAACATTATAATCATACCCTCAAATACAATGAGCCATTATATAGGATTCTCAGGCCCATAGTAACACTAATGATGTAATTATATATCCTGGCTATGCCTGGAGAAGGGAGTGGCAATCAACTACAATATTCTTGCTTGGAGAATCCCATGGACAGAGGAGCCTGGTGGGCTACAGTTCATGGGATCGCAGAGTTGTACACGACTGAGTGACTTACACTACTATGCTTAGAATTCTGTGATACAGATGTTATGAGAAGGTGAAATTTCACTAAAAGCACAATCCTATTTTATGAGTTTTAGATATAACAGTTCACCTCAACAACATAGGAAAACTATGATTACTTCCTTTGTACTGATAAGGAATCTAAGACAAGAGCAAGAGCTTTCCTAGGATCACCCAAGAGGAAAGTAACAGGACAAGGCTTTTACCAACTCCTGAACTCATATACTCAGCCAAAAGTGTACCATTTTTAAAATTTATACAAAATGCTTTGAAACAAAAACATTGCTTATGATAATCAGTTCTTCAACATATAATGCCTCTCATCTCAATGTCTTTGCTCAGATTGCCTAACTAAACCATCTGCTGCTGCTGCTGCTGCTGCTAAGTCGCTTCAGTCGTGTCCGACTTTGTGTGACCCCATAGACGGCAGCCCACTAACACTCCCCAGTCCCTGGGATTCTCCAGGCAAGAACACTGGAGTGGGTTGCCATTTCCTTCTCCAATGCATGAAAGTGAAAAGTGAAAGTGAAGTTGCTTAGTCGTGTCTGACTCTTAGAGACCCCATAGACTGCACAGCCTACCAGGCTCCTCCATCTAGGTCTAACCAATTTTCTCTGATCAGAATGTACGTTTCCCAAGGCCAAGTCTCTAACTTCAAGGCACTTCAAGATATCTCAGAGTAACATGCATATAGACGTGATTTTCATGGAGCAATGGTCTGCGGTCTTTAAGGGCCAGCTGGCACAAGCCTCTTGACGGCAGATACTGTATCTTCTCCTTTCCTGCATTCCCTCCACTGTACAAACACCAGGTACTCAGTGACGCCCTATTCATTTTAACAATCAATTGGCTTTTTAATCTGACAACATAAGGCTGATAATAGATACAAAAACATATTTTTCTTCACTGAAAAAAAGAATGTCTAAAAACAATATGCAGATTCATTCACCAAACTGCTTAACTCTACAACAGAGGGGTCCTATCTTCAAGTTTAAAGATCTTTTCAGAACAAATTCAAGAAAGTATCATAAATGATAAGTAGAAGATGTATAGAACTTGTTACTCAAGGACACAACACATAATTAAAACTGCAAAAGGTGTTCTGATAAATTAAAGGTACACATTAATCATCGAGAAAAAAGAAATGGTAGGTCAATGTCTTGAAGTTCAGTGGTGTGCTTTCACAAAACATCTTCTGTTTCCTGTTAGAAAAAGCACAGTTCTGTACTGCAGTAGTTTTCTTAACACAACAGGAGAGGATGCAGTGTTAGGTCTCAGAGGACCACACGGAGTTTGCATTCATATTACCCTGGATAGTCTAGACGGCACTTTTTACATCTCACGTTTTGTTTGGCTTCATCTGGGCCAGTTAGTTTTGTTCTCTCCCCTACCTACAAACTGTCAAAACACGCCATCTATTTCATAAATGTGTTCTACATATAAAAAAGAAAAACTAGAGCATTTTCATCTCCGTGGCTGGGGAAGAATTCCAATGGAATGGACCTAACAACACAAGGGAACTGGAAGGGAAGTTTCAGGCCGGCTGACTCAGATGGTACCCAAGCTCCTTTCTGCAGTATCCCTGGAGACGTAAGTAGCATTATCTTCAAATCAGAAGAAGCTAATAAGATGATTTCAAATAATTAGTACTCTAAAAAAAAGATTCTAAGTCATGTTCTGTGAAAATGATGTTCTCAAAATGCCAAAAATGCATATCCAAAATTATCTATGTAAAACAGGTCATAGTGACTGAAACAGCTCAGCTTTTGCAGAAATGCAGGGCCTGTAGTTAATATTTGCTGAATGCCTTGTAGCAGGAAGCTCAAATAGCAAGAAGGGATCAGTTTGCCATTCCATTATCCACACCTTCAAGTATAAAGCTCCTTCTGCTGAGAATTCTTCTTGCTTTTAAAATGTTGCCCTAAAAGCATTATATTGTTTCCCAGCAATGCTAACCACAAAGGTAATGATGCTGTACATTTAATTTTTCCAGCCTTCATGTGTCTGCCAGAATTATAAATGAGTCATTAACAGTCTCAAATAGATTGACATTACTGTGTGCTACTGCTGAGAAATCTCATTTCTTTCGAGACAGCAGGGGGACAGTTTGGATTTAATAATGGCGGGGCACAGAAAGCATGCAAAGTTAAAAGAATCTAAAAGGATATCAGTCCAACTTTCTAGGATATTTATTTTGTCACTGAATTCAAAGGGCTGAATGGCATATTTTATCAAAAGGTCCAGGTTAGGAAGATAGACTCCAGCCTACAGAAAACATGGGAATTGTCTTAAAAAAAAAAAAAAAGAAAGAAAAAGAAAAACCTCATCTTTACCTGATATGGTGTGAAATAAAGAACAGTTAGCTAAACAAAGTCCCAGAATATGCCATGCATCACAATCAGCCACAAGCCATCTTTGAAACTACAAACATACTCTGGTTAAATTATATTCAAGCAACCAGAAACCTTAAGCTACTTAGTTGACTTTGGAGGTCAAACATGAGATGGATCCATGCAGCCTAGAACTTTTATGGCGAAAATTCTCCTTTCTAAGGATTTCAGAAAAAGTTAGTAGACTTCATAAGATGGAACATTTATACAAGAATGTCAGAGAAAAAGCTCAAAGGTGAGGGAACAGCAAATAGCCCAGTTTAGGTGAAGCACAGAGTCTAACAGAAGAGAAACAGGGCTAGGCTGAAAATGCTGGCAGGGACCTATTATCAAATGCCTAGAATTGCCTGATAATTATATCCTATTAATACTATAGTCAGTACGGATCCATAGAAGGTTTAAAGAATAGTGAAAAGTGAACTGAGCCTGAAGATGAATATAACAGCACTGGTATGGTTACCCTAGAGTGCTACAGGACACAGGAAAGGTCAGCTAATGTGATATTGTAATTTTTCATATGCAACCAGAACAAGATTAATGCCTGTGGAAATAGTAAAATACGAGCAAACCAAAAAGAAGTTCCTAGGATGAAATCTATAGGATTTAGATGATAATGGTAGTGGTAAAAAGAAAGATGAAATTGAAGATAAATATGATGCTTCTGGCATTCACAGCTAAAAAAACAGAAACTAGAAAGGAAAAGAAAAAACAACCCCAGCTAGATGATAAGCTTTTCTTTGGACATAAGCGGCAATGGTATATTCAGGTAAAAGTGTCTAGAAGGCAGTTTATACTGAGGAGTCTGGATTTAGGGGGAGAGAGCAGAGAAACAGGACATAACTATAATTGTAAAGCAAGGACATAAGATCTGTGATCTAGATTATAAAGACTGGAAGATCTATCTAGGCTGATGCTTTGGGCAGAAGCGATACTTTAGGAGTACCAAAGAGAAAGAGGAGGAAAAAGAGGACAGGGAAAATGAGCAGTCACAGAGGTAGGAGACAAATACAGTGCACAGTTACAACCAGGAATATTTATGAGCTTAACGAAAGGTTTTTACCTATCTTGAACTAGTAAGACAAAAACAAAACATAAGGAGAGAACCTGTTGGATTTAACAATTACAGTGATCATTAGGACAGTGGTTCTCAACCCTGGCAGTACATCAGAATCCTCTGGGAAGATTGTTTTTTAAAAGATCAATGGGGATGCTTGCCACTGACCAGTTAAAGCAGAATGAGTCAGGGTGGTTCCCATGCATTTGCAGTTTTTAAAAGCCATCCAGATGATTCAAATGCAGCCAGGTTTGAAAACCACTATTCTAGACAAAATGATGTAACAAGAATATATTAAAAAAACAAACAAACAAACAAAAAAAAAAACAGCAGGAGGAGGAAGGAGAAGAGGAGGAAGAGGAAATGGAAGGGGAAAAGAGGAAGAGGAAGAAGAAAAGGGAGAAAGAGAAAAGAATAGAGTTCAGTTCAGTTGCTCAGTTGTGTCCGACTCTTTGTGACCCCGTGAATTGCAGAACGCCAGGCCTCCTTGTCCATCACCAACTCCCGGAGCTTACTCAAACTTACGTCCGTTGAGTCAGTGATGCCATCCAGCCATCTCATCCTCTGTTGTCCCCTTCTCCTCCTGCCCCTAATCCCTCCCAGCATCAGGGTCTTTTCCAATGAGTCAACTCTTTGCATGAGGGGGCCAAAGTACTGGGGTTTCAGCTTCAGCATCAGTCCTTCCAGTGAACACCCAGGACTGATCTCCTTTAGGATGGACTGGTTGGATCTCCTTGCAGTCCAAGGGACTCCAAGTCTTCTCCAACACCACAGTTCAAGAGCATCAATGTTTCTGCACTCAGCTTTCTTCACAGTCCAACTCTCACATCCATACATGACCACTGGAAAAACCATAACCTTGACCAGATGGACGTTAGTTGGCAAAGTAATGTCTCTGTCTTTTAATAGGCTATCTAGGTTGGTCATAACTTTCCTTCCAAGGAGTAAGCGTCTTTTAATTTCATGGCTGCAGTCACTATCTGCAGTGATTTTGAAGCCCCCCAAAATAAAGTCTGATACTGTTTTCACTGTCTCCCCATCTATTTCCCATGAGGTGATGGGACTAGATGCCATGATCTTAGTTTTCTGAATGTTAAGCTTTAAGCCAACTTTTTTCACTCTCCTCTTTCACTTTCGCACAAGCTAATCTTTGGATAAACTTGATGTAGAAAGGAGAGCAGGGTCTTGAGAAGATCTTAAGTCAGGAGAAGATTTCTTTAGGATAAGGACAGAATGAGTATGTTTTAGGTAGAGGGAAAGAAATCAGCAGATGTACAGAAAATAAATATGGGCATGAAGAAAGAGCTGGACCGGGGTAAACAGGGAACAATGAAACAGGACTCTGGAAAATTTGAGCGAGGATACAATTAAATGCACAAATGGAGAGCTTAAGTCAGTGGCAAAAAGATTTATTTCCCAGAAAAATGAAAATGGAAGAGAAGTAAGAGGAAGATAAAGAGAAATACTTGAGATAGAGTGGAGCAGGGTCATGCTAAGAGCATCCTCTTCAAATGGTTTCAATAGGTAGATTAACAGAGGAAGAGTTCTCTTCAAGAAGAAGAGAAAAACCATAACATCTCCAAAGGCAAAACACTCAAGATCTCTTTTAACTGAGGCAGGTACACAATCTTCTGCTAATGTAACCAATCAGATTTCTTATGAGAAAAGTCAGGAAGATGACTGGAGTAAACGGAAAGGACTCAGATAAACTTGTGAACTGCCAACACAGCTCAAATTAGAAGTCAGACACCAACTAGCTTTACAAAAAAAAGAAAAAGACTGATCGAACCAAAGTTTCACCTGACATCTACATTAAGTTTCAAGAAAGTTAAAGAACGAACCAAAGTTTTAAGCGACGAATGACCTTAAAGCACTTGACTAACACTAAGCTACATTTTTTCCTTCAAGAATTTCTGGCAATGAATTAAGAATTACAATTTGTTAAATTCCTTAAAGTTTCAAAAAGTTACACGAAATCAGTACAGGAAAATTGGAATATCAAGGAATCCCTGAATTTGTAGAAGGCATTCAGAAACTAAAATGAACTAGAAAACAGAACTCTAAATATAATTTTTCCAACAAATGGAGGCTAACAGAAACAATCAAAGATTATCTAAAGTTTCAACCTCATATGTAGGTTGGAAAGAAAATGAAGAATTATCATGAGATAAGTGAACCTCAAAGATTCCATTTACATTCTGCCAGGTCCTGTTTAAACAAAATGGAAAACCAATTTATGACCCATCACCATCTCCTTGCTTAATGTGATAACGACTACAAAGGCTTAAAAGGTTTAATTTTAAACTCTTTCTAGTACTTGGGATGTTCCCATCAATAATTTGAGTTTTTAAGTGTCACCAGCTCTCAACCTGGCCTGCTAAAGGAAGCTGTCCCCATGATACAATGTAGCTTTCATGTGGATAACAAACAACCTACCTGTATGAATTTGATCTGCCATAGGCGCTATTGTCTAGTGCTTGGTAAATGGTTTGTATAAAAATCCATATATTGAGTTGAGCAGAAATGAAATAAAGTCTGAGCAGTGACAGAATGTCAATTATGGAGTTTGTAGAATAGCCTTTTTAAAAAGCTGTTAACTTCGGCACTTTTTTGACTCTACAAATTTTACTTAAATATCATATTCCTCTGTCACGAGCCACATTGTGAAAAATAGCAAAAACTATTTGGTGAAGAGGAGAAAATTAATCTTTTAGGCAAATATCTTCTCGGGACTTCACTAAAAATGAGTTAAAATCGGCATTTTAAATTAAATCTACATGACATGTTTGGAATAGAGGGCCAATGAACAATACCCACCCACTCTTACAAAGTAACAGGTTACTATCATTGGACATGACTGAGTGACTGAACTGAATTGAACTGAACTGATCAGTTGCATAGTATCTTGGGGAATTAGAAGAGAAGTGTCTCAAGTTCACTGCAAGATATCTACAAAGACACAGTGGGTTAGAATACTGAAAAGTTTTATAAACTTATAAAAATTAAAGCTTAAGGACAACAATAATTAGAGAACATGCCCATGTGTCCAACGTAATGACAAAATCTCAGTGTAGGCTATTTAGACTTGGCAAGGAAAGGGAGTAAGAGGAAAACACTCAGACACTTGGCATAATAACATACAGATTAACATATGAAATATGAGTTCTGATTTGCAGAATACTTTGATAGAATTAACTTCCTGGTTCCTTACAATTGCCCGTGAGATAAGTAAAGCAAGCTTTTGTTATATCCATTCTACAGCTGAGACAACTCAGACCAACAAGGTGGAGTAACTTGCCCAGAGGCAGCTAGAGTTAAGTGCAGAAGCCAGGATTCAACCTGAAGTTTTAATTAACATCCAGATTTGGCTAAACAAATTATCATTTTATCTCTTAATCCTCTTTCTCCTGTTTTGCAAATTCAGTAGTCCCAGAAGTTAGTACGATTTTTTCTTAATCGTATCTTAGCAATAAACAAAGTCTTTAATTAGCACCTATTATTTTTACAAAGAGTCCAAGGAAAAAGAGTATTTTAAAGTTTATGTTCTACATAAACCAAAAGCAATAAAAAGAGGAAAGGAGGGATTTATATTTTAGTGGGTAGGACTGCAGTTTAGGAAAGAAGAAAACGTTTTGGAGTGGGATAGCATTGATGTGATTAATGTGAATGTACTTATTATTATTTAATATTATTTAAGTGTACACTTAAAAGTGGTTAAAATAGCAAATATGAGTTATGCATATTTTATCACAATAATGAAAATAATAAAACATTTGTAAAACCACATTTAAAGTCTGAACTGTAAGAAAAGTAAATAAGTATATGAAATCTACTACTGTTTTTCATTATCTGTGTTAAATACATTGCTCCTCTAAGTGTGACCCACGCTTTAGCTGAAATCTGAAGTAGACAGAAAGAACTAAATCTCATTTCCCATTTGACTTCTCAGCGAGATTCACTGTGCAATGACTATCAAGCACGTTTTATGAAGTCAAATGAAATCTAAGAGAGAAAAAGAATACTTAGTCTTACTAAAGGCTTATGTCTTTCACAAAATTAACATGAAGTGACTCAAGCTCACCGTAACGACCCATATCTGTTCATGTGAGCTAATTCATATAAAATGGTGAGAGGGGAAGCAATAAAGCACATAATTCTATATCATTTAATATTTAATACTGGTATTTTTACACAGTTCTTCCAAAATGCTTTGGATTGTAAGCTCCATGAGACAAAGACTGGTCTTATTCTTTGCTGTATGTTCAGAATTTAGCAAGTAAAATAAATAGGTTACAAGGATATGTTGTATAGCACAGGGAATATAGTCAATATTTTATAATAACTATAAATGGAGTATAATCACTATGTTATATACCTGAAACATATGTCATAAACTACAATATTTTTTAAATTTTAATAAATAAATTTAAAAAATTAAGAAAAGAAGGAAGAGAGGGGGAAAAGAAAGGGGAAAGAAGGAAAACTAACGGTTTCTGAACACATCTAAGCAAGTATCCAAGAACTCTTGGGATCTGCCAAATCTGAAATATTCGCTAGTTCACCAAGTTGACTTGACTATATAAAAAAGCTATCTTTTCTCCCTAGAGCCATGCTCAAAAGATATGACAGCACCATTAATAACATCTTACCAATCTATCATTTGTTTGGAAGGAAGAATATAAATGTAGAACATTTCAGTAAAGGGTCATCATATGCAAATAATCATAAAACTTTGTACTTGGAAATCCTGCTTCCTAACTTTTAGGATTTCCCCTATTAGATTCTCCAGGTAGAGAATATAATTTCAAATCCATTTAACAAGATTCCCATTATTGTCATCAATAAGTGTTACCCTGGTCCAATCATTTCATTTGCAGTATACAGGTAATAAGAAAGAAGGTTACTAAAAAGATGATTTATCTGCCTTTAAGATCTGTGGAGTGTGTTTCTGCTTTTGTTTTTTTTTTTTTCCCCAACCTCTCTTTTTTTGTGGTTGTTAGAAATAGTAGCAGTATTGGAATAACAGAAAATCAAAGGTACGGTGTTATTTAGCCAAAAGCCTACATCATCTATTTCTTTTACCTAAACCTAAGAAAAGTAATCAAAATAGCCAATGATTACTCATTTATATGCTATTACATTTAATTTCTAGAGGTCAATTACTTTATATCTTCCTCTGGGAGGTTTCCAGATTAAAATTTAATTAATCTTATTCCTTTGACCATGAGACTAAGCTATTTCAGACCTAGAAAAGGAAATTTTGCTTTTTTTTTTTTAAACAATCTTCTACAGTAAGGAGAGAGCTTGTCTCCTGAATTCACGAGACAATTTAGAAAAGGAGAATCATGAAAGCTGATTTTGACTGCTTCGATTCTTTAAAAAATTTTTTTTAATAAAAGACCTGAGTATGCAACTTAGCAAAAGAAGGCTTATTAAGTAATACATAAGAATCTACCTCTAACTAAAAACAAAATTACATAAGGAAAGTTTTCACAAATCTTACTGCACTCCAAGGGCCCAAGAAGATACCCTGTAAGTAAGAACCCTCTTCCAATCATGCCAGATAACATCATTTCACTGGGAAGCCAGATGAATCCTCTCCACAGCTCCCTAATATGCAGTGAACTGACAGCAATGTCTCCTTCAACCTAAATATTTACCTTGAAGTATCTTTCATGTATTTCTTCTTCATTCCTTCATACAACAGGTTGCAAGATTTGTCAAGTCCAAATCCAATGATTAGTAATGAATAAGCAAACAGTCATGCTTTAACAATTACATAATATAGTCATGCAACTAAGATTTGTTTTTAATAGCATAGTATATATTTACTCAACAGAGAGTAAACAAGCCACCTGTCAATCATTCCGACATTTCTTCTTATAGCCTGCCCCAAGTTTGTAGTCAGAAATGAAGTTTTTGGCATTTGTTGTCTGCAACTTTTCTTGAAACTAATTCTAAGGAAAAATCAAGGGAGAAACTTTATCAATGACTGACATTACCTGAGGACCTTCAGGGTTTTTAGAATAGAACCATATTTTTGTCATCCAAACACTTGAAGGACTGTCTGTGGAAGAGGGATTAGACTACTTTCCTTAAAAAAACCCAGGCTAGAACTGGCATGGGGAGGTAAGGCTTTTTAGGAGACAAAGTGTTTGCACAAAAAACAGACAACCACAAAAAAACCTCAAGCCCCCCAAAACAAAGTAAAAAATGCTTTGTAAAAGTCAGTTTCACAGAATGATGAAGTAAGTTTCCTCAAAAGATGGAGAGTTTGTATTACTAAAAGTCTAAACGTTGGAACAGACCACATTCAAGATAAACAGTTACTACAGAGGAGATCGTGTCTCAGAAGATCCTGAGCGTTCTTAGTAAAATGGCCTGTACATAAAAGTCATTCTTATCATTGTTATAAGCTAACTAATAAGAGCGTTAAGAGCCCAAAAGGATTTCACAGAAGAGATAGATTTTACATCATCTTATAGGGGGACATAACATAAGTTACAAATAGCTAGAAGGCAATGAAATAAGGAAAGTTTGCATCTAATAATATCAAGACAAACTGTCAGCAAATACAACCATTTTTTTCCCCTAAAGGAAAGACAGAAAACCCAGCTCAAATCTGACAAGGGAAGGTATTCTTTGGTTGATTCAATACAGTCAAAAATTATTGAGACAGTCTACAACTTCCAATGTTATCTGCCATTCTGAAATAAAAAGCTGTCTTCAATAAACACTCTGTGACAGCACCAACGGAAAGTCTCAATAAAACTTTCCCCAGTACAAGCTGTGACAGAAACAATCCTTTCAAGACAAGTCACTAGCAAATCATCATTTTAGGGAAAGAGCAATGATGCTTCTTAGTGCTGCAGCTTCACAGAGGTGCTAAGCAAAGGTTTAGCTCTCCATGTCACCTTCCCTTTCTTCACCTGATGTACCACCAATTTTTAACATAACATTTTAAGGTCTAATGAAAAAGTTATAAGTATTGACTGGAGCTGCAGCTCCTCCTCACTCAGAGATGCTCTGTTGATTAACAAGGAAAGTAGCATTCGGGGGCAAAGGAAGAATAGGATACTTATGTGCTTTTGTCAAGTTAATAAGCTGCCAAGTGGCAATTATTTAAAGAAATTGCAACCAAGATTGTCAAGTAAAAGACAATTCACCTATAATTAACTTAAGGCATTTAAGTAATGTTTAATCCTTTCATTGTAAATAATTGAAGAGGAGGTATATACAAGAGAAAGTGATAAGCTTTCATTGAGATAACAACAATCTCTTGATGATTTTTCCTTGCACAAACTTAATGATACATTGTTTCCATGGGGGGGGGGAATAGCTTTAATCTGACAAAGTGTAAATGCATAAATTTAATATGACTATCTCATCTAATTCTCAAGAAAGCTTATTTGTCTAAAATGTACGAGTGCAGAAATGGAGCCTTGAAGAGTTTAAGTTACTGAGCAAAAGTCAAAAGCTAGTCATGGCAGAGATGGTATTTAAAAACAAGTCTATTTTATATCACTCTTCATGCTTATAATCAGTCTACTCCAGTACCATGCTCCTGATTATAGGGAATCTAAAATACCATATGGGAATTAAAGCAAACAACTGGAATCAAATGTAAAGTGGAAGGAATGTTGGGAGAACCATGACACAGGTTGAAGAATGGGTGAGAAGAGAGAAAAGGAGAAAAGGCAAGTGGGAAGTATTCATGGAGAGGAGGGTATCAGAATCAGCCCCTAATGGACTGCCAAGATTTCCAGAGGCAAAGAGAGACAGAATGGCATCCCACACATAAAGGAATTTTAACAGAATGAGTAAATAAGGAGATGTGAACATTGCAGAGCTTCCTGGAGACTTGTAAAATGCTGTGCAGTTTGGCTCATAGTCTTATTAAAAAATATAAATTCCCAGTCTTGGACTTGACTTATGCAGGCAAAGGGGAGTCATCAAAGGCTTCTGAACAGAGGGATGGTACATTACAACTCAACAGCAGTCAGTATGGAGTAGTGTGTGGCCATAATTCTTGACTCCACGAATAAACATGGGCCTACTGCACCCCAAGAGCATTTGACTAGTATTGATGGCTCTCTCTTGGACATGCTTTTATCTGGTTGCTAGGACATCACTTCTGGGTTGCTCATACCCATCCTATGGTCTACTTTACTGTGTCCTCATCGGTTTTAGCTTCCATTCAGGGCTTCCCTGGTGGCTCAGTGGTAAAGAACCCACCTGCAGTGCGGAGGCACAGAAGCTGCGTGTTCAATCCTGTTGGCAAGATCCCAGGAGGAGGGCATGGCACCCCACCCCAGTATTCTTGCCTGGAGAATCCCACGGACAGAGGAGCCTGGCGGGCTGCAGTCCATAGTGTCACACAGAGTAACATGACTGAACTGACTTAGCACAGCACACGTCTGTTTTCTCTCTGCACAGTGGAGTACGTCACGGATACTGCTGTTGGGCATGGAGGGTTATTTCCCTCCGTGCCTCGAAACCCTTCGGTAACTTCCTCTTTTATTCAATGTCAAAGCCTTGGGTAAGGCCTACTATATGACCACCTCCCATCCCCAGGGCCCCACCACTTCTCTGCCCCCATCTCCTCTCACTCTTCACCTCATTTTGCTCCAATCATATGGGTCATCACAGTGCCCTCCTCCTGCCAAAGACACGCTGGTCTCAGGCACTCGCACCCGCTGTTCCCTCGGTCTTCACATCTGTCTCCAAGTATCTGCAGGAATCACCACCTCCCCTTCCGTGGCCTCTGCTCAGACAGCACCTTCACAGAGATCCCTTCCTAACCAGCCCACTGGGCCACTCTGTCTGTCCTGACGGCATGCGTCACCAGATGACCTATTATATCTATATTTTATGATTCACCAATAAAAGATATACTATTGTTAATATCTATGTTTCGCCATTACAGTGTGCAAGCCCCCAAATTTGTCTATTTTGCTCTCCGACGTATCCCCGGAGCCTGGAACAATGCCAGGTACACAGTAGGTACTCAATAAATGTTTCTTGAGTAAATGAGTGAGTGAATGAATAAATGGGAACACCCGGTAGAAGAGGCTCCAGAAGAATTCAGATTTAAGAGGGTCTTCTTTGAAATCTGCCTCAATGGCCTATCTCCTAGATGTGGGTTTAAAATTTTGTCTTTAATATATAATGTCACTTACATGTGGAACCTAAAACATGATACAGATGAACTTATTTACAAAACGAAAAGGAGATTCACAGACATAGGGAACAAACTTATGGCTACTAAAGGGGAAGAGGTGGGGGAAGGATAAATTAAGAGTCTGGGTTTAGTGGATACAAACTTCTATATGAAAAATAGATAAAACAACAAGGTCATACTATACAACACAGGGAATTATATTTGATATCCTGTAATAAATAAACCATAATGGAAAAGAATATGAATATACATGGGTATATATAGTGGTTTAGTCCTAAAGGAAATCAGTCCTGAAAATTCATTGGAAGGACTGATGCTGAATGTGAAGCTCCAATACTTTGGCCACCTGATGTGAAAAACTGACTCACTGGAAAAGACCCTGATGCTGGGAAAGACTGAAGGCAGGAGGAGAAGGGGACAATGGAGGATGAGAAGATTGGATGGCATCACTGACTCGACGGACATAAGTTTGAACAAACTCCGGAAGATGGTGATGAACAGGGAAGCCTGGTGTGCTACAGTCCACGGGGTCGCAAAGAGTCAGACATGAGTGAGCGACTGAACTGATTATTGAGTCACTAAGCCATGTATGACTCTTATTACCTAATGGACTGTAACCCACCAGGCTCCTCTGTTCATGGGATCTCCCAGGCAAGAATACTGGAGTGAGTTGCCATTTCATTCTCCATAGGTGTGCCTGTATGTGTGTGTATACTCACATCTATATATATGCATGCACACACACATATGAACATGGAATATACACAGGTATCTATCTATATAGGTATATGCACACACACACAGAGCCGAATCATTTTTCTGTACACCAGTAACTAACACAACATTGTAAATCAAATATACTTTGATTAAAAAAATTGTTTTTTAATTTTGTCTTTTACTTCCACCAATGCTTAGTTTTGCTGAGATCTCTTATCCCTTGAATTTACAGTAACTGACAAAGTGAAATTTTCTCAATAGCTGCCATTGAGTCCTCTCTGCCTCAACCCGTTCAACAAAAAAGGCTGAAAGGCTTTGGAAATATCAGCTTGGGAAAACCAGATCTGATTGAACAGCCCAAGGCCTCAGACTAAATCTACCAGTCCAAGGGCAAAACTTGCCATTGCCCAATCTACCAGCCTGGAGTTCACTGTTAATAGTGATAATGGAATTTTCGATTCTTACATCACTCAGATAGGCATGACTAGTAATCACGTGTAAGTTTTTGTTGTTGTTTATATAAGTCAGGGCTTTGCTAATTTTGAATAAATGATTATGTAAAGAAAGTATACTTCTTTAGCAATTCAAGATATTATTATCATATATATTAGCCATCAAGTTAGGAGGTATTGTCATATGGCTGCCCAGAAGGAGACAATATTTCTCTGGTTTTAAACTGTGTTCTATTTCTCCACCCTAACCAACTCCTCCCAGGATTTAATGAAGGAAACACACAGGAGGTGGGAAGGTGAATGCAGCCACTCAAGGTTTAGTGAAAGCTGCCACAGGTCAGCTGATACCAGCTGCAGCAGGGCTCATTTTGACATAGACCACCTGGCCTCTTTCTCCCTTCTTTTATGTCCTTTAAAACAGAGGGATTTTTATTTTATATTGAAGTAGAGTTGATTTACAATTTTGTGTTAGTTTCAGGTGTACAACAAAGTGATTCAGTTATACATATATCTATTTTTTTCAGATTATTTTCCCATAGCAGTATTATAGAATATTGAATAGAGTTCCCTGTGCTATACAGTAGGTCCTTGTTGATTATCTATTTTATATATAGTACTGTGTATACACTGGGTTTCCCTGGTGGCTCAGATGGTGGAGAACCTGCCTGCAATGTGGGAGACCCGGGTTCAATCCTTGGGTTGGGAAGATCCCCTGGAGAAGGGAAAGGCTACCCACTCCAGTACTCTTGCCTAGAAAATTCCATGGACAGAGGAGCCTAGCGGGCTACAGTCCATGTGGTTGCAAAGAGTTACCTTAACACCAAACTCCTAACTTATGCCCCTGCCAACTTTCCTAAAACAGACTTTCTATTTTCGCCAAAACCCCCAAACCAGCTACCATAATGGACAAACGGATGAGTAGCACAAACATATTCACTCATCTGACAGCTTTCATCTTTCTAATTTGCAACGAATGAATTTCAAAGCAGGTAAATAATTTAAGATTACTAATGTAAACGGAGAAGTAACATTTCACTTATGAATAATACTCATAAAGAATGGACTTTTTATTCTCTGAGGCATATGCATAAAAGCAAATCTATGAGATGATCACTGACCTAGGAAAAGGTTAAGAGCAGCTTAAATAATAAATTCAGAAGTAGAATTCAGACCGACATAAATTTATTTTTCCTGCTACTGCTTCCATATGGCAATAATCCAATCTGAGAAGCTGAATTTATGTGGTCAGGGTATAACTCAAAAGCCTGCTTGTTTAAAAATTCAACAATACAGAGTCGTTGGGAGTGGTGATAATATACATCACTCTGCATTTTGAATGGCAAGGAGATTTTACATTAATTTTCACAGAAGATACTTCAATGAACACTCTAGTAAAAATTAATGGATTATTTTCCCTTTCCCAGTGACCTTTAAAATGCCTAGAATTCAAGCTGAA
The DNA here is from genome assembly GCF_023699985.2 of Odocoileus virginianus. Classification (NCBI taxonomy): domain Eukaryota; kingdom Metazoa; phylum Chordata; class Mammalia; order Artiodactyla; family Cervidae; genus Odocoileus; species Odocoileus virginianus. The sequence continues at coordinate 20,709,535 of NC_069674.1, forward strand.
GTACCTAACCGCTATCACTTTTGCTTACTGCACCAGTTATAGTATATCAAAGACCTAAAGTTTCAATAATGTTTTCAAATTGGCTACTGATAGAGACATGTAATTGCTCAAAGCAGACTCTAACAATAGCCAGCTTCCATTTCCTTGTGAAAAGAACAGATTTATTTCTTCTTTAACATTCCTCATTCTGCAGAATCTTGATTTTTTTTTCTAAAGGAGAAAGAAATTAACTATTTCTTCCATTGACACAGCCTCAGATGCCCCCCTGAAACCTAGATAAATGCAAAAGCAACAGGAATTTAATGAACTCAGGTAAAACAGCTGATTATGTGTGGCCAAAGAAACAGTTTTTCTTTAGTCTTTTTGTCTTAAACTCTCAAAATCAAACTGCATTATCCATTGATGTCTAACACGTCATGGCAATGAAAGAATGGTTTTAAGGCAAGTCTCAAATGGGATAATAAGTAAAGACTGCTCAGCAAAAAGTCTTCAAGGTACAGTTTCTATCTTGAGTTCTGCCCTCTTCTTTTTGGCCAGAACTCATAGGCAGTTCCCAGTTTCATCAGATGCAATTATATCTATGTATCTTACTTTTAAATTAATATGTTTAAGCTCAACTCTGTCAAGAACATGAAGGGTCTGAGTTTTTACCCTACTTGCAAGCTAGCATGCCAGTTTCAAGGATGCTGGCACAAGAAAAAAATTCTGTGGGTCAGAGACAAAGTACATTTCATTACGTTCAGCAATAATAGGAGGCAGCGAATCATTACCTCCTTGTTCAAGTTCCTTGAGGCTCAAGTGCCTTGGAGCCATGTGATGCAGGTCAACTAAGTACATGATATATAACGGGGAACAGGACAAGACAGGAATCCAGAGGTTAGGAAACCCTGATCCTTTATAATGGACTGTAAGCAAGCCCGCTACATCTTTGCACCCTGGAGGGAGCTGTTTTTATGATATTAGACTGTAAACAACCCTGCCCTTTGCTCTAGAGGAGAGACACTACTTCTTCCAAGGATATCCAATGGACAATCATCCTTGAGAAGACAGTCCCCAACAAAAGTGTGTCATGCTATTCTGTCCATGAGACATGAGGCACAAGAGACCCAAGGAGAACTATATTCCAATACACATCATCTCTTACTATGTATACTTGCCCAGTGGTTATACATAAAAGAGACACTCAATTCAGTAGGTCAGGTAAAAAGACTGGTGCTTTTGGCTGACTACAAAGGTTCAAAAACCTACTCCATCTTATACTCAGCATCATATTATGTTTGCTTCTGTCTGTCTTAAATCTTAAAACAGTCGACATCCAATGGGACAAAACTTTGTCTCTTATGTAGTAACAAAATTAGGAACAGGAGTGAGGCCTCTTGACTTTCAAATCTATCAGTGTTTTTGCTACACCACACTGTGTCTGTATTAAAAGAGATTCTCTATTTTATTAATGGTTCCAATTACCAATCTGATTCCTAGCTCTTTCCCTAGGGATAGTGTATGAGCCCCAGCTAGATAACACTCAGAAAGCAAGCTTGATGATGTTTCAAAGTATTTTTCTTTATAATAAGCTCCTAAGAGTATGGAAAATAGAAAACTGCAAGGTGATGCCACTGCTGACAAATGTGCAAAATATGGTTGTTTTTCTTAATCTTGATGAAAAAATGGAAATGAAGCTCCACAGTTTCCCATCTCTACCCCAAACCAAGGCCAGTCCATTAATTTAGTGACAAGAAGAATGAGGTCTCTGAATTTCAAGTTCTCCATTTTCCCTTAATTGGATGTGGATGGTAAATGCAAGGGCACATCTACCAGAAGCAAAAGGAACAGAGCAAAATGCCAGCCTTAATATCAAACACCACTGAGCTGCATATTTACTTAGGAAACTTGAAGGGCCCTATTTAATGCTAAGAAGTTCTATCTTAGCCTCAAATTACTTCTTAAAATTATCTGATAAATTTAAACCTTGACCAACACTACATATTTTGAATGGCAGTCAACTCCATTTCAAGTTGTCTATCCCCTTGCTGGGAAGGTCATTTTTCATTTCTCCAAATGGTCTATGTTCTGTTTACCCATCAAAGAAATGTCATTGTCTGGTAAACACCACAGTGGAATTCCCTGGTGGCTCAGAGGTAAAGAATACACTTGACAATGCAGGAGATGCAGGTTCGATTCCTGAGTCGGAAAACTCCTCTGGAGAAGGAAATGGCAACCCACTCCAGTATTCCCATAGACAGAGAAGCCTGATGGGCTACAGTCCATGGTGTCACACAAGAGACAGATGCAACTGAGTGATTAAATGACAACAACAACAAGACACATGGCTGAACTGTCATAAGGATGCAAGGTAAGACAAGCGCTGTTCTGACTCTATGAGAAGCTCTTTTTCTCTGATATTTTAACAGCAAACAACTGAGACAGGCATGCAAAATTTACCACATTGTCAGAAATTCCTAGTTTTATAACTGGAAATATCCCCAAGTAACTACTCCTTGTCATTTTACATGAAGACGAAAATAAAATACCTCCAAAATCCGATCCTAAGGTGGGCTGTTTGCACATCATGGTTTCCCTATGTAAGTGGTCATTTCCTTATGGGCTCTTGAAATTTCATTGTCAGGATTGCTAATGGGCAACATGCAGGAGATAAGTCCCTTTATTAGTTGCATATTTAGCTGACTTAATGATTAAAATTCTGAAGTGATTTGTAGTATATTTTAACTTACTGTTTATTAGCAAAATAGGTGCTATACTAATTTCTATAGCCGAGGAAACTAAGATCTTAAGTGAGTGGCCCAAAGCCCAGGATACAATCAGTGATGTACTCTTCATCATGATGTACTCTCAAAATCCCATAATTAATCCTATTTCAGGGGCAGATTCACTTATTCAGAAATAATGACAGACCATCCAAGGTACTGAGTTAAGAACTAGAGATACAGTGAGAACGACAGAGATTCAGTCCTTGTTCCAAGAGGCCCACGGCAGTCATGGTGATGGTAGAAAATATGTCAGGTAATCATGTTCCATAAGGCACAATCCCACAGGGTAAAGGCCAACAACTCTGAGCTCCTTTGCAGCCCATTATTTTGTTCATTCATTTAGCCATCATTCCTGTTCACTTTCTTTCAAGTATTACACTGGGAAGGGTTGGAAAACAAAAAGCTAAGTAAAGCACTGCAAACTTTTATAAAAACCTGGCTTATAACATTAAAAAATCTATTTCTTGAAAAGGGGGAGGGGGAGAGAGGCTCAAGAGGAAGGATATATATATCTATAATTATGACTGATTCACACTGATGTATGGCAGAGACCACATCATTGTAAAGCAATTATCTTCCAGTCAAAAAAAAAAAAAAGAAAGGAAAATAAAAGAAAAGGGGGAGTCTGTCAATTCAATATAGTGAGAAATCACCAAAATCCAAAGAAATGCCTTTTAGATGTATTGTCTTATACTGTTTTTATCTGTTCCTATATCCTATTAAAAATAACTTAGATTACTTTTTAAACCTTTTGTTATTACAATGCCTGCACACGAAGAACAGCAGCAGATGGACAGAGGTCTGAAGGCATATTGCAGCTAACATTATAACTTGCTGGAAGAGGTTGATGGCAAAGCAAACGGAAGTCAAAGTGCACAGAACTCAAATCTGCAGCTTCCTGGAAAATAAATTACTTCTAGCCTAGAAGGTACGCCTGTCTTCAGTTTCTTTTCCTTTTAATATACTTAGAATGCCTACCACCACATTGCTTTTTTCTGAAAAATTCCACTACATATCATGATTTGACAAGAAAATCTCCAATGGCTCCAAGCTGACCAGAGGATGGTTCTTCAAGTGCCCTCCCCCAATACTGTTCTATTCTCCCCCAAAGAAGCCCTTTCCCGACAAAACGGGCCCATCCTCTGTCCCTGGAACAATGCCTGCCCCCACAGGAACATTCTGGAACATTCTATTTCCTTTCTTAGAGAATCATAATCCTTGCTTTCCAGCTAATGTTCAACAAACACTTGCTACATACTAAATGTCTATTTTATTTCATTCTCATTACAGTTCTATGAAGAATGAGTTACTATTATCCTAATTACACATTTCAGAATATTGAGGCTTAGAGAGGTTACGAACCTACATAGCCAGTAAGTGGACAAGCAAAGATTTGAACTGAGGTCTTTACTTTCAGGGCCAAACTCTACCCTGTAGTGCAATGAGCAGGACCATCTGATGGCGACCCGAGCTCAGGCAGTCACCTGCGTGACGAACGGGGCTGGTGAACACCTTTTTCCCAGCAGAAGGGACTGTACTTCTTATCAGTTATGCACAGTGTTGGTGATTTCCTCCCTCAGAAGAGGACACTGCAACTTCCCATGGGTCTGAAAGCCTCCAGTCCAGAAGCTGACACGCGTAAATGCCTAGAGACAGCTGGGACACCGAACTGAACTGTATGGAACTTATGCAGTCTGAGTATTCCTCCGATGCCAAGGATGCTTTCTCATTCTCTCCCTGTGGTAAGGCAGAATGACAAGAGAACTCAAACCCGCACTGCAGGCTCACAAAGCCCAAACCCAGCACACATCTCAGTGGGATACTGGGAACACTGGGGGAACTGTGCCTTCTTTTCTCCTCCTGACTGAGCCGTGTAAGCTTCCCATTTCCTTAGTAAAATCCATTCCTTAACACACGCAGGGTGACGTTGAATCCTGGTACATGGTGACTGAAGACCTAGATGGAATGCACTGGACACAACCACCACCTATGATGCCTTTTGGCACAAATGTTAACCACTCTTTTACAGTTGAGCTAAAGTCCCACTTATTCTACAAAGCAGCTCCTGACTGTCCTTAGTGAAAGGGGATCCTTGGAGCTCCAAGGATCCTATAGCAGAGTTTATCCTTTGGCCTCTACGCAAAGCACATCTCTGATATGTTATTAGTTACGGCATCTTTTCCACTAACAAATGCAGACCTGAGAGAGATTCTGAGTTCACAGACCGTCACAGTAGAGTGAGTCCTGTAGGTTGTTCTGGTTTCCCAGGGCACAGAAAAGTTATGTTTACACTATACTGTAATCTATTAAGCATGCAATAGCATTAGGTCTTAAAAAATAATGCACATACCTTAATTAAAAATACTTTATCGCTAAAAAAATGCTAAGTGTCATCTGAGACTTCAGTTAGTTGAAATCTTTTCGGCAACAGAAGCATCAAAGATAACTGATCACAGATCACCATAATGTATGAATAATAATGAAAAAGTTTGAATTTTGTGAGAATTACCAAAATGTGACACAGATACATAAAGTGAGCAAATATTGTTGCAAAAATAGTGCCAGTAGACTTGTTTGATGCAGGGCTGGCCACAAACCTTCAGTATGTAAAAAACCTAATATCTGTGAAGTCAATAAAACAACATACGCTTGTGTGCATTTAGAATCCAATGAAATTTTCATCTTCCTAAAGGTATGGGAGGGGCCCTATAAATTTAGTACCTGCAACAGGCCCAGTGGCAACCCTATATACAACAAGGATTAATGCCTACTTGCTGGTTGTGTGTGTGTGCGTGTGTATAAGTAGGTTCTGTTCTTCAGAAGGCCACATTTCATTCAATCATTATATAAATATGAGTACCTATTATATGCCAAGCACTGTGCTGGGCACTGGGTTTACAAAGATACTATTCTGGCACAAGGAGTTCATAACCTAACAGAAAGATGGATGACATACAATAATAAAATTATACAAAATCATGGGGTAGAGTGGGGAACATGGAGAGCATCTCCAATGAGTAGGGAAGGGCACACATGCAGAACATTCACATTTTAGTAGAGTGTCATGAATAAATCAGACTAAAAAGGAGCAAGAGTCTATAACGGAATGAGAAATAGGTGAATTCTTTAGCTATTAAATGAACAATACTAATTTAAAAGGAGAGGATTCCTATCATTTGTAAAATTATAACGCTTACCTAAAGATAAAAATTTCTTTCACCAGTTATTAACCTTGAATTACACAAAAAAGAGCAATTTAACTGATTTCATTATTTGGCAGTAGCCACCTGAAAGGATAAGAAACAGCAGGGAAACTTTCAGAAGTTCTGACAACTCTTTGCTCTTTGGACTTTTTCTTTTCTCTTTTTTTAAGAGCTGAAGCTGAATCAATGGAAAATATCAAGGTGAATAACTTGCTAACAAGACTAAAAAAAAATTAAGTGAATCAAAAAATAACATATTTCCTGTTTATGTCTAAAAAACACAGAACCAGTGTGAATTATTGGCAATTGAAGAATTACACTTTTAAAGAAGATTTTCTAAAACTAATGCAAAACAAACTCTTTAATTACAGAAATACTCTAGGACAAGGCTCCAACTTGGTGGTAACTCATTTTTATATTTCATGCCAGAAAACCAGATCTATATTATAATATTACAAATCACTTTAAGTCTCAAATAAAATAGCTAAGGCCAGATATGAAAAGTGCATAGAGTTGTTCCCAGAATCTATCCCTTGGGTACTTGGTTCCTACACAAAATGTATTTGCACATATATGTATTTGTATATATGTATTTACAGATATCCTACTCACATCCTCCTGTTTATTATAAATCTTCTCTAGACTACTTATAACAGGAATAAGTGTAAATGCTATGTAAATAGTTGTAAATACAATGTAAATGCTATGCAAATTGTTGCGAAGTAAGGCAAACTGAAGTTCTGCCTTTTGGAACTTTCTGGAAATTTTACTTTATTTGAATATTTTCAGTCCATATTTGGTTGAATCTGTGGATGTGGAAAGCAGACTATATTTATTTTGTGAACAGGGAGAATTTCTCACACAGGTTCTTCTCAACCAGTACTCAACTCTCAAAATTTTCTAAATTCATGCTTATAAATAGCTTGTTTTCACACAGAAGTCTCTCCCATACACCAGTATTTTAGCTTTATAACAAGACTCTTCAACTGTTCAATTTGCTTTTTCCACCATGTTGAAGGCCCACTGATGTAAGAGTCCCATTTCAACGTTTTCACATCTAGGTCCTCAGCACTCTGCAATTCTCTGCACATAGGAAGTATTCAATAAATTTGTTGCATGAATCACTAAATGAATAGAATCTAGAAAAAGTATATTTAACAAGTATCATGCTAGAAGCAACTTCTCTAAGGGTAGTAGAGTTAACAGTCTTTGAGAACCTCTCTGTATTTTTAAAAAGAAAAAAATTCTTGATTTATACATGGTATGCTTTGCTTTCTACATGTGACATGATGCAATGTTAATTGCTTTAATGACTCTGCATCACCCATAAATGGTTTTCGCCATTTGAATAGGAATCCTCAACAGTATCTTTCCCATGAAGAAATGTGCTTTCTAGAGTAAGAATTAAGAGTTACCATGAAAAGCAGACTGCCTAATTTCATGTGTCTATACTACAAGAACCCTTTCCTCTCCAAGTTCAATAACCAAAGGCATTGGTGCCCTTGCACTCCCCTCTTTCTCCCCTCCTCACTCTTTCTCTCTTAATGCCCCTAATGGTGAGGGGGAAACAAGCAAGCAGGCAATGTCTCATGAAACAACACTCAAAATGCACAAGCGAGGAGGAGTCACCTTCAAATTCATCAAAATTAATTGGGACAGAAAGTCCGTAAGCAGCAGCTTAGGAAGGAAGAGTAAAACACAAAAGAAGAACATGGATAAGGCCAAATGTCTCTTAAAGTCCCTGTAACACTTAGTCAAGATGTGGGGCCCCTCATTTCTAACTTTTCAAACCTTTAACCTTGCATCTTTCCTGTTTGTTGAATTCTCAATATTACTATCTACCCCCTTCCCCCAAATCATTGGAAAACATTCATGATTTTCATGACTACTTCAGGGTCAGAGGGAAATGGTGGGAGACTAGATCCACTGTATAGCCTCAAATGAAGAAAGACCATTTCCTTCTGTGAGTGTCCAGTGGTAACAATAAGAAGTCAGAGGACCATGAGACATCTGAAGTCCCCAAACAACACTTTTGCCATTTCAGAGCCTTGAAGACTCAGACAGTGTTACTCATAACTCTTCCTCTCCACCTGAGTCTGTTTTCCCTAAAAACACCCATGAATTGCTTAATACCATGTACTTTCATGAGACACTCAGAAGCGATTGTGTGCACCTTATCAGTGGGTTTCAGTGTCTGCTCATCCTTCTACAAAAATCCATCCTCTACCGCTAGCTTTCCTCTAGCTCTAAAACCCAGCAAGAAACAGTTGCTCTTTTGTGAATATACTCATAATTTTCCGAAGAAAAAAAAGAAGTCAAAAATGGAGGAAAAAGAAAAAAAAAAACAAAAAACTAACAGAACCAGAGAGTTTATACAAGAAAATATAGAGTCACCGGATACAAGCTACCCCGTTCTATGAAAGAGAAACACTGAGGTCCAGAGATAAGACGTCCTGCTCAAGATCATACAGTGACAGAGCAGGGGCATGCCTGCACAGTCACTGACCCCTTCCTGGTCCAGAATCATTTTGGATTATATTATGACTGTGATAATGATATGAATGGGACAAGGGGCCAGAGTTGGGCTCCAACGATGAGGACTGCAATCCTGGCTGAGCCTCAGACAAATCACTTCCCCTCTAGGTCATTTCCACTCTGTCAGATGCTTGCTAAAGGACAAGAGTTATTTTCTAAAGTAACACTACAGGTTTCAGTGTACAACACAGACTATGGAATATAAATATCCCAGGCGATCTAGCCATCACTGTGCTTTCAGCAGCAAGGGAAAACAGCAGTACGACCGACAATATATTTTCCATTGCAGCAAGCAGTCCAAAGGCGGGAGGACATCAGGAACTGGAAAATCAAGGTGCCTGTCCCCTGCTCTACATGATTCTCCTGGCTTTTCACTCCTCCATAGCCAACTTGTCCTTATGTTACCTACCCGTAAAATTGCAAAAGGACAAAAAAATCTCTTCCCAACTGTAGAATTAAACCCTTTCTTTCAGTTGGATTGGGCCAGAAAATAATTTAGACTTTATCCTCTTCTTCAGTACCTGAGCTCTTAAGAGCACCTAAACAAGCAGTGTTAGACGTATTCAAGGGCCACTGTGAGAACCCTGACTATAGGCACGTACACCCCAGGCTGATGGTCTGAGTTCCTCAAAATGTAGGGGTTCCATCAGTATCCAGCTGAGCCTATTTTCCCTAAAAACATCCATGAATTGCTTAATACCATGTACTTTTATGAGACACTCAGAAGCGATTGTGTGCACCTTATCAGTGGGTTTCAGTCTGGCGCCCTTCTACAAAAATCCATGAAACCCTCAACTTTGAGTTTCAGGAAATGCATTTCTCTCTCATTTCAGTCTGAGTCATGCAATCCAGCTCTACAGGTAGCAAATTGAAATGTTTAGTGGTCCATTGCAGAAAGATTGAATCTGAAAAGAATACAGCAATAAGAAAGAAGCAAGGCATCAATATCATACAGTAAAGCTCTTGCCAACGACAGTGATGATGTAGGAGAATGATTGAGCATTTGTTAAACTTCTACCATTGTGAAAATAACCTATTATTTTCCTGGTTGTGCACTGAAATGCCTCAATCACTGACAGAATGAGTCAGTAAAAAATGATACAGTTTATTTTCTATCACTGTTCTATAGGGGCAGTGTGGCATATTGTATCCCCATACCTTGAACTCCACTTTACCAAGAGTGTGCTTAATTTACCATCCTCCTTCCTTCATTTTGTAACATGTTTGATATACTTGCGGTAATGACTTTTCCTTTTCATTTTTTTTGTGGTTGTTAAAATTCAGCCTGATGGAGTTTAATTTTAAGCCTAACATGACATGGCTGTCTGATTTAGGATTACTTATAAAAAAATCAAAAGAATGGGGCAGTTATGTCAAAGTGAAACAAAAGAAAAAGAAATTAGTAGCAGCTGCCTTGCAATATACTCCTTTGTCTCTCTGACTACACAATAAAAACAGCAGAGGTTATAGGCGAGGTCTCACATAGTAGCAATTTTGTATCTGCACCTACCAATTTACATTGCAACCAGTTCTCACGTCCAGACCATATCACCACCGAGTGTAATCCACCCCCCACACACACACAATAGCAGCCACAGCAGCTGCACCGACCCAGGGCTGGAAGCCACAGAAAAGCTGAAGGAAGGTGCCTAAGAGATCAGAGGATAAGCCTACTCCCAAGATCTGCCCCAACCGGGGACGTGGGCCCCACCACTGCTGGTGCTGTTTCTTAAAGGATTGTGTCCCCCAAAATCTGCATGCTGAAGTCCTGACAGCCCAATGTGATGTATTTGGGGGTGGGAAATTTAGGAGGTCATTAGGTCACAAAGGTGGAGCCTTCATGACTGGGATTGGAGCCCTTATATGAAGAGTCATGGGAGAGAGGATCGCTCAACTCAGCCATGCGAAGATACAGTAAGTAAGAAGGTGGCTGCCTGCAAGTCAACGAACAGGTCCTCATCAGACAGGGATCTGCTGGCACCCTGATTCTGGACTTCCAGCTTCCAGAACTATGTGAAATTAATATCTCTTGTTTAAGCCAGTGGAATTCTTGTTATAGCAACCAAAACTAAGATACCAAATATACTGTCCTAAATGCCTACTACTGCATGCAGTGCAAATATTCTGTCCTAAACGCCATGACTATTATGACATTAAATTTACAAGTTCTTTTATGGTTAATATATACATGTCCCAACATTCACAAAGTACTAAGAAGCTAAAGGTAAATGCTCTTGTTCATCTGCCATTTGATGTTAAGAGGATAACAGTGACCACAATAATTATGCCATGATAACATGTCTATAACAGTAACAACAATAATATCAACAATCACAGTCCACTAACTGCACATAGTGTTTACCATGGGCCAGGCACTTCTCTAAGTTCTTTACTCACAAAAATCCTATCAAGTGGGTTCTATTGCTATTCCCATTTAACTGGGAAACTGAGTCAATGAGAGATTAAGTAGATTAAGTCATCTGCCCAAGGCTTTGCAACAAGGAAGAGACTGACACCAAGTCAATCTGCATATAGAGCCAGAAGTTCTTCACCACCGTACTAAAATCTCATGCCTCCCGAAAAATGAAATAGAAAACAAATTAAGACAGAGATGATTCCTGCGTTTCTTGTGCCTCCTGCATTGACAGGCAGATTCTTTACCACTGCACCACCCTGGCAGCCCGATTCCATCACAGAAAATCTTAAAAAACAATGCTAAAGTCATATAGGCAATGATCAGATATAATCTCCCAGCTCCAAGTCTAAGGTTTGACCAAACACACACTAAATTTGATTCTGCCCCTTTCTATTGAGACAGATGTAACCAAAGCCTTAATCGCAATAGAAACAAGGCATCTTTACAACTTGGCAGATAGCAACGCTAACCTGCCCAGGCGGTGCCTGATGACAGGGCATTGTTGATAATCAGTTAGCAGAACTTTTCCCTGTGCTCATCAGAAACGTGTGAAACTGTCTTCCCCACTTTTATCTTTTTTTTCCCTCTTGATGTCATCTCCTGAATACTATCCCTTCACAAAATCCATATATTTCTACAGTACCCCTACCAAGGTCAGCCTTGGCAGACACTGCCTGATTATAATTGGCTGTCCTTTGCTATTACTCTAACTACACTATTAAAGAGGCAATTGCTTATCAGAATTACCATTCTGAAGACAGGGCCCATTAAGGATCTTCCTGTTGTTATTGAGGCGAAGCTGTCGTTTGTGCTACTAGATCAGGCTCAACATACCAGGCGGAATTTCTTTTGAAAATGCAATCAAGCCCAATACTACAAAATGACTGCTCTGAAAAAAGCAACTGAATGATGAGCAAACTTACAGGTTCTAACGTTATTAAATGATGACATTTGGTAAGGTATTCTTATAAAGAATGTGTCCATAGGAGATGGTACAGCAGTGGAGCTGTAAAGTGAAGGGGTCAGACAAGGCAAGCTTTAACTACTGGCACCAACTCCTGTTGCTTACTGGTTATATAGTCTTAAGCAACTTAGTAAGACCCAGTTTCTTCAATTTCAAATTGGAAATAATGGTTATGCCATAGTTTGCTATGGAACTTCTAAGAGAATACAAAAAGTATCTACTACATTGCCTGTAAGAAAACAAAGCCTCCCCCACAAGGATTTAAGCTCTAGGATGACAAAGATTCTTTTCTGTCTGTTCTGCAGAACAAAATAAATGTTCAATAAATAATAAGTAATTTATTAATTACTAATTATTAATTTTATTAATAAGTAATAAAAGAATAAACATACTGATTGCTTCTTTCCTTTTAGTAATGTTGATTATTATCAGTTCCTCTTTTTAGTGATATACAAAGAAATGTTTTTATTAGGACTAGCTAAGTTACTGAATCCAATCAGTATGTCCCTGCCAAACCATCCAAAATGTTTATTTCCCAAAGTTAGTATTGAAATCTAAAGAAGAGTCTGTGATGACAAATGCCTCAAATTCTTCATTCATTTTAGTTTTACTCAGTCATTTATGAAGAATTCTTTTTTCCTGTATTGACCACATAGTCACTTTTTTGTCTTCTTCATCTTACAGTAATTCTTGTACATTGAGAGATAAGCTTGTATTGTAAACAGAAGAACTAACGGATCTCCAGTGAGAAGTAAGATTGTCTTAGCTGACAGTTCTGTAGCCCTACCCCGAAACGCTGAGTCTGAAGGTTTTCATTAGACTCTATCTTAAGGATTTCAAAAACGCACTTTATAAATAATATGAACTATAAACATCATACAAATTTCAGGTATTCTGTTATTTGTTTACCTAAATAACTGACCATTGTCACTTAATATAATCAGGGTATCAGGTCCTCAAATCTGTCAGAAACAAAAATGATAGTGAGTATTTTCCAGAAATGAGAATTTGGGAGTTGAGAAAAAACTAAGCAGATTTCTACAATCTACTTTAAAAGAAAAAAGTATTACTCTTATTAATTGGTATTTAATTGCCAACTTTGTTTCTATTTATAATGACTCTTCTTTTGTCATTTTCTTAATCACTGGCATAAGTTGAATTCTATAATTTGACCAATAAAAACTTCAATGCAAACCCTTCAAACTACCTAGCACTTAATTTTATCTGCTGAAATGAACTTTTTGGTTTCAATTTTATTTTTTAAAAGAAAGAAGGAATGGCCACTGCATGTATACACACACAAAATACTGTAAGAACGCTGGTTTACCAGGCATGGATATAGTGAAAGCTTGAGATATGAAAGCAGTTTCCATACTCTGGACTGAATATATGCCCTGCTCCCCCATCTCCTGTCTTAATTCACATATGAAGCCTTAATCCCCTATGTGATGGTATTGGAAGTGCATCTTTGGGTGGCGATTAGGCTTAGGTTTCGTTTTGCTGAGGTCCTGGGGTAGATCCCTCCTGATAGGATTAGTGTCCTTCTAAGAAGAGGAAGAACCATCAGAGCTCTCTCACTTGAGGACACAGCGAGAAGAGAAGCCAACTCTGTAAGCCAGGAAGAGGGAACTCAGCAGAGCCCAGTAAGCTGGCATCTGATCTTGGACTCCAGCCACCAGAACTGTGATAAGCGTTTCTGTTGATGAAGCCACCTAGTTAATAGCATTTTGCTACAGAAGTCCCAGCTGAGGCACCCCTTCATGCTCTGTCTCTGGGTTCATATTAACTGGGCCCGAGAGTCTGCAGGTGCAATCTCTCTTGAGAAGCAAATTACTCAAACAACTCTGTGCCTCCCCTTCCAGAAGACTGGTCCCAGCCCTCCACACCAGGAATGGTAGTGGTAGAGGAAGCATCTTATCTCTGTGGGCCTCCTGCAGCTGGGAGACTGGGAGAGCTGGGAGACTCCTCCCCAGCCTGAGAAGGAGTCAGCAAGGTCTGGAAATTTCTGTGGGTCTTACCCCTAATGTGGTATTTGAAAAATGTTGCTTCTGTCAGCAAAGAAAGAAAAACAATATAGGCAGCCCTTTCCCCCGTGTTCACATATATATAGGAAGCTGCCTTTTGTTTTCTACCCAGTGTTTCTTTTCCTACCTTCTCTAAAGAGGCAGTGATTACTGGAGAGGCTGTTAGATTTCATCCTAACTTCATTATCTTCTCCACCCCCTTCCTCCTCCCAGCTCACCCTGGTGTCCACACTGACAAGCATCAAGCTCTGTGCCATCCTGCACAGAAGCCAAAAGCCACACAGAGCTCGCAGGCACTTCAGATGTGGGGGGGCCAAACTGAGATGTGCTTTAAGTGTAAGGTACACAGTTCTAAGATTCACTATGAGAAAGAATGCAAAACAGATTAGTAATTTTTCTGTGGCTTACAGGCTGAACTGAGACTTTGGAGGTATTGGGTATAAATGAAATATATTACTAAAACTTACCCATATCCTTATACTTTTTAAAAAACTGGGTATATATATATCTCTACTGGAAATAAATTACATTTTGTGGCTCATATTTCTTTCAGATAGTGCTAATTTGAGCATTCATCTGTCAATGAAAGCTATGTCTAAACTGGACTTACAAGACTGTTTATGTGTATAAATGTAAACAAACAGAAATAGAAATATACATGTGTGTCAATCACCTTTGTAGTATGATTTTGCAACTGATAAACCAAGTCTATAAGTTTCTATAATACAGAAAGAAGGCACCATGCTGGAATGTAGTTAACCAGATGTTTTCATCATAATTTCATTATATTAAAGCTAATGGAACTAATCCAATTAAAAGAAATACACATAAATATATCTTTTCATGCAGACCTACATCCATGCATGCACATGGTGGTCATCACAGTGGCATTAATTCTAAATGGTCGGTAGGAAAATCCATTCACACACTAACAGAAAGAATAGGTGAATATGATACTTCTATTTCAAATGAAGCTTGATCATTTCTAAAGTTTTAAATGCACTGGAACGTCTAGTCAAATGCTGTCTAGTAAAAAGTATAATTTAATACACAAATAAAAATTACACACAATTGGCACAGCAAAGCCTCAGTGGAAGCAATCTCTTTAACAGTGTCTAAAAATGCTTTGATTATTAGCTTTTGATGCTGTTGATCTTGTTTAATAGTGTTAATATTCTCATCATTAAAATCCTTAAGGTAATATTATGCTTCAACTCAGCTCCAATTCAAATTATCCCATTTCATACTGTGAATTATGCAATTCTATTACACTCTGCACAGATCTTTTTGAGGATGTAGAGCTATTCAGATAATGGAAAATTTCTAAAGTTGAGGACTACAGTTTAATTACTCAGGGAAAAATTCTACTTGGAAAATTAAGGCTTTCTAGATATTTTGAACCCTTTGGTGTAATACCATTTACAATTCAAGATACTCTATATAGATCTCTGAATTTAGATTTTCAAATCTACTGCTTACCTGATCCTTTCTGTTTATTTCACCAGGTAAGGATATGCTATAAGATAATTGCTATTTTTTAATTAACAAACAAGAATCTAAACATCCAAGTAAGAGTTAGTCTTTCCAAGGTTCTTGTTGATGGATGCTAGATATTTACTTCAGAGCTGCCACTATTGTTAAAGATAGTCTAGAATTCTAAATATTTTAGAAACTGCCTTAAAGAAAGTAAATGGTAACTTTTCTTTGTCTGCTACAGATTTTCTGACCACTTAAAATCATTCAAACCTCAGTCTAATGAATATAAAAGTAAATGAAAAAGGTAGTATCATTTGCTGTTTAAAAATATATATTAAAAATATACATATACACACACAAAATAATGTATGAGGTGTATATAAAACATATGTATAAAAGAATTGTACTTAATTTGGGGGTCCTTAAATTTGCTCTGTGAAGTGAAAGTTGCTCAGTCATTTTCAACTCTTTGTGACCCCATAGACTATATAGTCCATGGAATTCTCCAGGCCAGAATACTGGAGTGGATAGCCTTTCCCTTCTCCAAGGGATCTTCCCAACCCAAGGATCGAACCCAGGTCTCCTGCACTGCAGGCGGATTCTTGACCAGCTGAGTATTCTTGGAAAGCCCAAGAATACTGGAGTGGGTGGCCTATCCCTTCTCCATCAGATCTTCCTGAGCCAGGAATCAAATCGGGGTCTCCTTCACTGCAGGTGGGTTCTTTACTAACTGAGCTATCAGGGAAGCCCTACACTTGCCATGAGGTAATTCCAAAAAAAGAGTTTTTTTTTTAAAGTTTTTAACAATGGCAGCATTTTTATATTAAAAAAAAAAAAACCCTCCTAAAGTAAGTATTCTATGGATAAAAGTCAGTTAGATTATCAAAGCAGGATATTTAAAAAATCTGTTTATGAGCATGTTTCTAACATGCTGACTCAATTGCAAAGACAAGTCTACCCTACTTCTTTTTACATTCCTAGCTCAGAATCATGGAATTAGTCATATGAGGTATGACCTTCCACTTTCTCTTAAGTAAATAGAGAGATGGAGCTGACCAAGGTCACAGAGACAGAAGACAGAGGAGTCTGATGTTCTGAGTCACACTCCTCCCAGACTAATTCAAGTCTTGTGCTTGGGCTCAGTCACTAAGCCATGTCTGACTCTTCACGACTCGAGGGACTGTAGCCCACCAGGCTCCTCTGTCCATGGGATTCTCCAGGCAAGAATACTGGAGTGGATTGCCATGTCCTTCTCCAGGGGATCTTCCTGACCTAGGGACTGAACCCACATCTTTTGCATCTCCTGCATTGGCAGGCGGATTCTTCACTACTAGCGCCACCTGGGAACCCCAATTTAAGTCTAGAGCTCGCCTTTCCCTTTCAAATTTGGAGAGACCCAATATTCTCCTTCTGAAATCTACAGTATTTCTTCTGTGTGGATGTTTTATTCCAGGCTGTATTTAACCTAATTAAGCTACTTCTTCCCTTGGGGAAACTATAAAAACTCAACTTTCCCTTCTATTATTATAAATCCCGCATAGTGCTGGCATTAATACTCCCTTGCACTGATTATCCCAGACACTAATGGGTTGTCTCTGAAACTAGTGCTATGGATTCTCTCTCCAAATCTACAATCTCTAATAGTTTTCTGAGGTCTCCTTCTCAAATTACAATGTAACTACCTCAAACTACCATCTTATAATTAAATTTTAATTCATATTAAGTCAAGGATTTGAATTTGATAAAGTCAAATTTTCTCACAACAGATACTATTAAATTAACATTTAATATCACTTTAGAATTCTTTTTCTCCTTTACCAACTAACAAACTATCAGGTTGGCCAAACCCAATAAAAGAGAGAGTGGTCCCTGTAACGTTCCCTGGACCACAGTGGACAACTAAGTCTCCATATAAAAAGCAATTACCAAGCGAATCTCTTTCAGGCAATAAAACATAAATTCAGTAAAATAAACACATGTGGACTGTCTGCTATTATTGTTATAATATGATCTGACACATACATCTCGGCCAGGACCTATTAGCAAAACAATGACTATAGGCTCAAAATCACAAATCCAAAGATTGAATATTTGACCATGTGTCTCCCCAGAGATTCCCTTCACCAGTGGATAAATGGAAACAATTTACTGCAATTTTGGAATTTGTCAAAACTCATAGAGAAATCAGAGACAAATCCAGGGAAGGATTTGTCCACAACCAATATTTTTTTTTTTTTGCTGTTCACAAAGTCAAGCTGATTTTGACATAAAGAACCTGAATGAACATCATACAGAATTCAATTATTAAAGCTTCTTTAAATTGCATCTTTTGAAAAAAACAGTCTCATAAGAGTAATGTTAAAGACAGGGATTCTATTAACATGTAACTTTGGAAACTACTCCATGTTATAGCAATCTCTTTTGGCAATGTGCACTTTCACACATTATAGCTCAGGAGAGTGCTGGAGTTAAAAAAAAAAAAAGAAAGAAACTCAAATTTTACTTAACCAAAGGGTTCTTTTTTTTTCCTTGTCAAATTCCAGTTTCTCCCTTACTGGCCATGACTCCAGTTGCATGACTTCCTAGGGCACTAGTGTCCTGTGGAGTATAGTTTGGCAAATGCAGGTGTTGAAAAGTGTATGGGGCTGAAAGAGAAATAAAGATGGTGCCAGCCTAAATTTAAGGAACCTTCTGCATGACTTTAGCCAACTATTTAGCTACCCTGGGCTTCAGTTTTCCCAAAAGTCGTAATGTATCACACAACTATACAATTCAAAATTAATTGCTCTAATATATTTTCCTTTGCCAAGGCAAATCATAAACTTTATTCCTTAAACCAAAATCAAACACTGAGTGACTTGTGCAATGTTTCAGACTCCACTGGAGCTCCACCAAGATAGTCCTTACATGAAGGAGTTCACATTTAGTTAAGAAGACATACCTAAGTAAATCATTACAGACAGCTATCAGAGGAACAAATACTGATTCAGCCTAAAAAGGGTCAGACACAGAAAGCTTTCCTGAGAAGTGGAGCGGAGGGATGAATTTCAATTTGCTTGAAGGGCTGAAGATGGTAGCCTAAACAGAGAGGAGTTTAAGAATATAGAATCTTTAAACAGTCTAAATGTAAGTATATTCCTCTGTAAATACACTTCACAGTAGCCTCTTCAACATTCTAATTTCACCCTTGCAAATATTTATATCCTATCAGTGTGGCTCTTAAAAAGGTAAATGTCAATACTAAACAATAACAGCACTTCTAAAAAGCAACTTCCGGTTAGTGCACAGTTTTACAGAAATAATACGTGCACAGATAGCATAGAACTGATAAAGCACATGTCTACTTTTATTGACTAATTTATTAATAATGACCCGACTTTTATTTTCCATATTACAGGCACAGAATTCACGCAAGTAAATGAACCATGAACCTCTATATGTTAACATTCTTTGCAAAATTTCAATACATGGCCTCAAAAACCATCAAGAGAAGAAAAAAATGGCCAACATATGTGACATGAGAAAAAACATTAGATATTGATACAGAGTAATATGTCTATTGAGTGTTGGTAGCTATTTTCATAAGCTTAAGCAATAGACTGTAGTGCTAAAAATAAGGCTGTATAATATCTCTATGACTCATAAGTTTCAAACATGAAGCCATTCTTTGAAACTATACACAATGATTTTTAAAAATAGCCTAAGGACCCATGACGAGGCACTGATACACAAAGCAAGAGGGGGAAAAAACGAAACCATTGGTCACAAATATAAATGTAACCATTTTTTCCCCATAGAGCATTTGAGTTTTTTATGAGGCATTCAATTCTTTGCATTTCTCCTTTGTTCTTAAAAGACATCAGCAGTTAGTACATTTTTGTGTATTTTTTGTTTTTGGCTATGCCATGCAGTGTATGTAGCATGTGGGATCTTAGTTCACCAACCAGGGATCATACCCGAGTCCGTGCAGGGAAAGCTCGGAGTCTTAACCACCGTACTGCCAGGGAAGTCCCAGCACTACACATTTTTACAATTAATTTCATTTTTATGGTATGGCTGGTTGTAGCAAATGAAAAGAAGACAGGCTCAGTTCTGCCTTCTGAACTATACTTTGCCATTAACTAGATGTCTGACCTTAAGGTTTTATAACCTTTAGTAATGTATGGGGGAAGAAAGGGAATATACTTAATTCACAGGGTTACTTCAACAGTTAAATGAAATAATCTATGTTAAAGTGCCTTCCCCTTCCTTAAGCTTAAAAAAAAGGCCACCGCACCTCCCCATTTTATTTCATTTGTTTCCATGAATGAGGATAAAGATAAGAACAAGCAAAATAAAGAAAGTGACAAAAAATAAGGAGGACTAACCAGTCTAGAGAAAGGACTATGTTTTCATCTCTCAGACTCTGAGGGTTACATGGAGTTTCCCAGGTCCTAGGCGTTAACTTATACTATCAAGATCACCAAGAATGGAGCCCAGGAATGCACACTGCTATTGAAGTTACCTTGGTAATTCTGGGGTAGCCGACTCCAGACTTGGGTTTAAAGCAAAATTCCTAAAATAGGTAACTGTCCCAGCACAAAACTGGTACTCAATAAATGTTTATTAAATAAACACACGGCATGTGATTGAGTGAACCATTTGTGATATCATTTAAAAAGAATTTCTGAAAACTACACTAATAATATCCTAGGCACAGGATGCTGACAAATAAGAATGTCTGTCTTCAGAGTTTATTAAGGGAGGCTGACATGTAAACAAATAAAATGAAATTGTGATAAATGCAATAACAAAAACACAGCAAAAGGGAGACTGGGATAAATGTGCTGCTCTAAAGGATTTAATTTCAAGAAACCAATATATTATGTTCACTGCCAATGACAACAACAAAACCTAAGCAATTATATAAAAAAGAGACAAAAATTTAAGGGGGAATATCAATTGGCTTTGCACTAACATGTCATGCTTTTAAATGCACTTTGAGGAACAGCATATTTTGTTCTTCACCTGTACAAACGTGGAGAATACCTGACATATATTGATGTGTTAAACTTCATATAAGACAATATTATTTCAAGCAATGCCTAAAACAGACAAATTTCAGTATAATAAATGAATCTGGACAGTCTTTTGGCTTTTACCATAATAGGATTTGATGCATGCAATATAATTATTCAGATAAGCATAATTCAAATGCCTGTAGAATTTCATGTCAAACTTTTAAAATGCTGAGACAAGTTAATGTACATCACTGATAATGAAGACTAGAAAAGCTACTGTCACTAACAGAGTAACAATTATCAACAGACTTATTTAAGCTATTAATGGCTTGGTTTGGTCCCAGCCATTAAATAATGATTATAAACAGCTGAGAAAAGAAGAGATGCTAAAGGCAAAGGAGAAAAGGAAGATATACCCATGTGAATGCAGAGTTTCAAAGAATAGAAAGGAGAGATAAGGAAGCCTTCCTCAGTGATTAACGCAAAAAAGTAGAGGAAAACAACAGAATGGGAAAGACTAGAGATCTTGTCAAGAAAATTAGAGATATTAAGGGAACATTTCATGCAAAGATGGGCACAATAAAGGACAGAAATGGTATGGACCTAACAGAAGCAGAACATATTAAGAAGAGGTGGCAAGAATACACAGAACTATACAAAAAAGATCTTAATGATCCAGATAACCCAGATCACACGATGGTGTGGTCACTCACCTAGAGCCAGACATCCTGGAGTACGAAGCCAAGTGGGCCTCAGGAAGCATCACTACGAACAAAGCTGGTGGAGGTGATAGAATTCCAGTTGAGCTACTTCAAATCCTAAAAGACGATACTGTAAAAATGCTGCACTCAATATGCCAGCAAATTTGGAAAACTCAGCAGTGGCCACAGAATTGGAAAAGGTCAGTTTTCATTCCAATCCCAAAGAAGGGCAATGCCAAAGAATATTAGAATGACTGCACTTGTACTATCTCACATGCTAGCAAAGTAATGCTCAAAATTCTCCAAGCCAGGCATCAACAGTACATGAACCGTTAACTTCCAGATGTTCAAGCTGGATTTAGAAAAGGCAAAGGAACAAGAGATCAAATTGCCATCATCTGTTGGATCATTGAAAAAGCAAGAGAGTTCCAGAAAAACATCTATTTCTGCTTTATTGACTATGCCAAAGCCTTTGACTATGTGGATCACAACAAACTGTGGAAAATCATGAAAAAGATGGGAATACCAGACCACCTGACCGGACTCTTGAGAAATCTGTATGCAGGTCAGGAAGCAACAGAACTGGACATGTAACAACAGACAGGTTCCAAATAGGGAAAGGAGTACGTCAAGGCTGTACATCGTCACCCTGCTTCTTTAACTTATGTGCAGAGTACATCATGTGAAATGCCAAGCTGAATAAAGCACAAGCTAGAATCAAGACTGCTGGGAGAAATATCAATAACCTCAGATATGCAGATGACACCACCCTTATGGCAGAAAATGAAGGTGAATTAAAAAGCCTCTTGATGAAAGTGAAAGAGGAGAGTGAAAAAGTTGGCTTAAAACTCAACATTCAGAAACGAAGATCATGGCATCTGGTCCCATTATTTCATGGCAAATAAATGGGGAAAAAAATGGAAACAGTGACAGACTTTATTTTTGGGGGCTCCAAAATCACTGCAGAGTGTGACTGAAGTCATGAAATTAAGACGCTTACTCCTTGGAAGAAAAGTTATGAACTACCTGAACAGTCTATTAAAAAGCAGAGACATTACTTTACCAACAAAGGTTCATCTAGTCAAAGCTATGGTTTTTCCAGTCATCATGTATGGATGTGAGAGTTGGACTATAAAGAAAGCTAAGTGCCGAAGAACTGATGCTTTTGAACTGTGGTGTTGGAGAAGACTCTTGAGAGTCCCTTGGACTGCAAAGTGATCCAACCAGTCCATCCTAAAGCCAATCAGTCCTGAATATTCATTGGAAGGACTGATGCTGAAGCTGAAACTCCAATACTTTGGCCACCTGAAGAGAAGAACTGACTCATTGGAAAAGACCCTGATGCTGGGAAAGATTGAAGGCAGGAGGAGAAGGGGGAGGACAGAGGATGAGATGGCATCACCAACTCAATGGACATGAGTTTGAGTAAACTCTGGGAGTTGGTGGTGGACAGGGAGGCCTGGCATGCTACTGTCCATGGGGTCTCAAAGAGTCAGACATGACTGAGCGACTGGACTGAACTGAAGGTGGGGAAAGATGAAAACTATCTTTATGAAAGTGAAACTGTTACTAGCTCAGTTGTGTCCAACTCTTTGCAACCCCATGGGCTGTAGCCCACCAGGCTCCTCTGTCCATGGAATTCTCCAGGCAAGAATACTGGAGTGGGTTGCCATTCCCTTCTCCAGGGGATCTTCCCAACCCAGGGATCAAACCTGGGCCTTCTGCATTGCAGGCAGATTCTTTACTATCTGAGTCACCAGCTTAAATCCTTTGTATAAAAGAACAGCCTATAAACAAATATATCTGCATGGTGAGATGAAGCATTTTATTTGCGAGTTCCCCCAAGATAAGGCCAACTGCAGAGAAGGCCAGGTGTCCAAGGAGACAGAGTCTGCATGGGCCCTGAGAGGAGGAAGAACAGAGCAATGAGGAAGCAGCACAGTGAGATGGGGCCTGTGGACACATGTTTAGCAGCCACTGAGACTCTTAACTTTGGGGTTTGAAAAAGCTATGTGAAGATGGTCTTTACATAGTTTGCTTCAATATGAATTTTAAACTGATTTTTCTCTTAAAGTAAAGATCAGTACTAATGCACAGCTCTCATGGTTAAACTGCTATATTAAGATTGGGCCATTAGACTGATCAGTTTTCTGCATTTTATATGTGGTAGAATAGAGAGATGCAAGAGAAACTGGTTGAACACTAAAGAAGGAAGCTTAAATTGATCAGGGAAAGCATTTCAGCATGGTCAGAATCACACTGCTAAAAGAACTGCTTACCAAGAGGTTGCTGATGTATTGGCTACTTTACTTAGAGACTGGATTTAGTTTCAAGAGTTGCAAGACTAGATTTCCTTTCCATACTATTTAACTTACATCAGTAAATCTGGAGATGAGAAGCACTGGCTTGCATATGAAGAAACTACTTAGCTAAATAGTGATAGAACAAACTACACATAAGGAACGCAGGCATCTGAACAATTTCAGCACATACACAGAAAACTGAATGCCTCATCGCTAGAGGGAATATCCTTGGTCAATCTTTTGGTTACTCAAGTGCTGTGCTCAGATGCTCAGCTGGGTCTGACTCTTGTGACCCCATGGACTGTAGCTAGCCAGGCTCCTCTGCCCAAGGAACCCTCCAGGCAAAAATACTGGAGTTGGGTGTCATTTCCTGCTCCAGGGGGTCCTCCTGACTCAGAGAACAAATCTGGGTCTCCTGTGTCTCCTCTATTGGCAGTAGGATTCTTTACCACTAGCGCCACCTAGGAAGCCCCTCTCAAGTATTCACAGTGTAATAAAAATGTTAAAACTTCATAAATGAAGCTATGAAGCATCACCTGACAAAGAAAAATGGGCCTGGACCAGGATGCTATGTCTTCTGATATGTTTATAATGACAGACAAGCTAAATTACACTTCAAGGTTTTATTTTTCTAAGGCAGACAAACTACACTTTTACTGATAATGAATGATCATTTACTTGTTTAAAAAAATATATATTCAGGTCTTGCTCTTCTTGTTCCAAAGCTTCCCATACCATTTATAATGGAGAATACTAATGACTTATAAAATTGGGCACCATTTCTTTCCTTATCAGTCCCAAAGGAGCAATAATCACCACTTATTTCCAATGTAAAGTAAAATCACTAATCTGCCGGGACTCAAAAGAAAAAGCTGCAAGATTACTGTTTTATTGCTGCCATTTTTTTTTTCAATACATATTTTCACTTTTGGAAGAAGACTATTTAATTAAATGTATACATTGATTGAAGGAAAAATGCATGTAGGTATGTACATGATATAACCCCTGTTCTATATATTGCGTGCCTACAGAAAGAACTGCATTTTCAGGTGGCCTCACAAAAAGGCCAGCTTTTCCAGAGTGAATCATGCTATAAAATGTACTAACTTCTTCCAAGTTTTGGTGAAGATCCCTATAAAATTATGCAATGACGACAGGACATTTCTTATTTACATTACAAGGTGTCTAAATCAAATAATTCTAACTGAGCTCAGTGACATGTAAAGTGAAGGTAAGTAGTTCTACTCTGGACCAACTATTTTAAGAGTCCTTTAAGGCAAATATAGATACTCCTAGACTTACTTATAAAATTCTTACATATGCCTGAACACACAGTTTGCTGGATTCATACAGTTTAACATTTTAAGATGCAATTAAAACACTTATGTTAAATAAATTCCAGTATCCAACAGTTTTAAGCCGCATTTTGTGGCAATTGATTAATAACTAGTTAAGCTAAAATAATGAACAACTGCTTGAATATACTTTAAGGCCAGAATGAAAATTTTAACTAGTTTAGAGAAAGGTTAAATACTTGTATCAAAAAGTCCTGAGCTGTGGGGAACAAAGATGCTAAGAAGCAACAGAGAGAGGGGCAAATGCCAATATAAAAATTTAGAACTCAAAATACTATATATGGAATGATAAGGACACTAGAGAAATCCAGTTGTTAAACATAGTACCACTCCAAAACAAAACTATTCTGTGCTTAGAGATTTATCAATATGGAGGAGCCCAGTCAAGTCTCAGTTTGAGCTAGCTGACTAGATGGAAATCATACTCCGCTGGCTGTACATAGCTGCATGCATTAATTAGATCAAGTAACTGCCACAATCACTGAGTGCATATGCTCCACACATAGTACCTATTGATGGGATCAGCCTAGAGACCCTGTTCTACCCTTGACTCCACCCTATCATTGGACCAAAGGTAAACAACAACTATCCAATGACAGCCAATTCAAAGGCTGGCTAGAAGCCAAACTCAAATTCCTATTCCCAGTAAGAAATTTAAATAAAGTAGTTAGACGAAAAAAGAAAAAGCAACTAAGGGATTATTATGTAGAGAAATGCTGGTAATGTCATGATGTGTAAGTTGAATTTTTAAAACTACAAGGAGGAAAAAGTTAGCTGGGTCATTTATAGGAAGACAGTATTTGTGGGCTGGCGAGTGGCCAGGTTCTGCTGTCTCTTTCTGCTACCTTTACAATGTTTACTATCATTCCTGTTGTCCCTGCATTTTTAATAACTCTCAAGTATATCACATAACATGCCATAACACCTGGAATAATTTGAATGAGTTTCTTTTCTTTACAAAGAAAAGATCCAACTAAGAGACTGAGCAAAAGGTTTGCCAATGAATTGAAAAACTGAGCTAAATCTCTAGGTCAGCTGTGAGGGAAACTCACTTGTCCTTATCCATTTGACCAGACTACTACTGGAGAGAAGAATAAATTTGACAGTAATGCCCTCACAAGCAGCATTCTTAGCAATTTTATGACTAGTAATTTCTTCACTTCCCACCTATCTCCCACATGCAATGCGAGAGATCTGAGTTCAATCCCTGGGTTGGGAAGATCCCCTGGAGAAGGGAACAGCTACCTACTTCAGTATTCTGGCCTGGAGAATTCCATAGACTGTACAGTCCATGGGATCGCAAAGAATTGGACACGACTGAGCGACTTTCACACTCACCTATTTCTCACCAGTCTCTCATCCCCAGTCCCATCCCCACTCTTTTCTATTCAGACTCACCAGACTTCGTTTATGGCTGGGAAATCACAGTTGATTACAGGTGTTTGAGAAGTGAAATATAGTCATCTTCAGCAAAATGTAGCAGACTATTTGTTACTATAGATATTTAGAAAATTTTAAGAATATAAATATTTTTCAATGGTATTACTAAGGATATAAAAGCTCACATCTCTACCTTACTCATTTACAGGTGTTTGCAGGTGTTTGAGAAGTGAAATATAGTCATCTTCAGCAAATGTAGCAGGCTATTAGTTACTAGAGATATTCAGAAAATTTTAAGAATATAAATATTTTTCAATGGTATTACTAAGGATATAAAAGCTCACTTCTACCTTATTCATTTACAACCAAGATATTTAATTTCTCACAATTCCAAGACTTGGGCCATAATGTTCCATATCTACCGTTTCACTTCCTCCCCTCCATCTACCCCTTCTACTAAGGCTTAAAATCTCCCAATCAAGTAGAACTGATCTTATGCCTCATAGGCTTTCATCTTTTTCCTATGTGATACACCATTCACTTAAACCAAAAGGTACACAGGATTTGCTCAATCTCCACTCTCCAAATCCTTTCAGATTAAATATGTGCTTCCTTCAAGGAGATGTCACAAAGCTTCCCATTACTACCATTCAGTAAATCCTCACAGTTTTGGTCAAATTTTTATTATAAAATATTCAGGGGTATAAATAAGTGTAAAAAATAATGCATATTCATATAGTTGCTACCCAGCTTAAGAAATAAAACACTACAGAGTGAAAGTGTTGAGTGCAGTTACATTCCTTTTCTACTCCCACCTCCAGAAGTAACCATTATACAGACTTTATCATTCAAAATACATCTTTGTATTTTCACATGTATGTGTTGCTAAAAAGCACACATGAAGACATATCCACTTGTATAGTTTCTCATATTTAAAAATTGTATATAAATGCCATCACATCATATTCTTTGCCATATATTATGCTTGGGAGACTGATTCACCTTGATATACACAGCTCCCGTTCAACTCCTTCTTACTGCTGGATGGTATAGGTAGCCTTTTATTGTTGTCATATGTCAATATATTCATCAATCCTTCTACCAATGAAAAATCAAGATATCTCCAGTTTATTTCTGCATTACCAACTAATGTAAGTTGTAGTCCACTGCTAAGTAACATATCTTTTCTATCTGCTTTTAATATCTTATCTTTGACTTTGGTCTTCTACACTTTTACTTTGCTGCATGAGACATGAGTTTATTCTATCTTTCCTACTTTGAATTCATTATACTTCTGGGATCCAATGATGTATGTCATTGATCAATTCCGGAAATTTCTAAACTTCTATTTCCTTAGATAGTGCTTTTTCCCCCTCATTTTTCCATTACTTTCATTTGAAATTTCTAACAGATATATGCTAGAACTTCTCATCTTCTCTGTTCCATTTACCCACTGCTAAGTAAGAAACCATTTCAAACCTCAGTAGTCACCACCATTGTGTGGTTAAAGCATTCACAGAGCAGAGCAGAGCTGTACTGTGTTTGTTCCAGGATGTCTGGTACCTCAGCTTGAAACAGTCAAACAACAAACTGACCCAAAGAGTTGGGACTGGACTCTATATGATTTGGGATTCTTCAAACCATTTCAGCCACAGGTGAGCTGGATGTGTTTCCTGCCAGCTCAGGGTCCCAAGAACAATTATTTCCACAAACAGTTCAGTTCAGTTCAGTCATTTCGACTCTTTGTGACCCCATGGACTGCAGCACACCAGGCCTCCTTGTCCATCACCAACTGCCGGAGTTTACCCAAACTCATGTCCATTGAGTCAGTAATGCAATCCAACCATCTCATCGTCTGTCATCCCTTTCTCCTCCTGCCTTCAATCTTTCCCAGCATCAGGGTCTTTTCAAATGAGTCAACTCTTCGCATCAGGTGGCCAAAATATTGGAGTTTCAGCTTCAATATCAGTCCTTCCAATGAAGTCAGGAATGATTTTCTTTAGGATGGACTGGTTGGATCTCCTTGCAGTTCAAGGGACTCTCAAGAGTCTTCTCCAACACCACAGTTCAAAAGCATCAATTCTTCAGCGCTCAGCTTTCTTTATAGTCCAACTCTCACATCCATACATGCTGCTGCTGCTGCTAAGTCGCTTCAATCGTGTCCGACTCTGTGCGACCCCATAGACAGCAGCCCACCAGGCTCTACCATCCCTGGGATTCTCCAGGCAAGGACACTGGAGTGGGTTGCCATTTCCTTCTCCAATGCATGAAAGTGAAAAGTGAAAGTGAAGTCGCTCAGTTGTGTCCGACTCTTCGCGACCCCATGGACTGCAGCCTACCAAGGCTCCTTTGTCCATGGGATTTTCCAGGCAAAAGTACTGGAGTGGGATGCCATTGCCTTCTCCGCATCCATATATGACTACTGGAAAAAACATAGCCTTGACTAGACAGATCTTTGTTGGCAAAGTAATGTCTCTGCTTTTCAATATGCTGTCTAGGTTGGTCATAACTTTCCTTCCAAGGAGTAAGCGTTTTTTAATTTCATGGCCGCAGTCAAGGTAGAAGCTATATAGTCTTTTAGGATTTAGACTCTGAAATTATATAATAGGATTTATGCTACATACCCAGTTCAAATAGTCACAGGCCTGCCCAGTTTCAAGGGCATGGACTTCAAGATAGGAAGAGCATCAAAAAATCTGTGGTCCTTTGTTTGATAAAAGGGCCACAGCATTCTATATATTTTAACTTTCTTTCCTATTTTCTAAATCTTTTATCTTTAAACACTGCAGTTTAAGTAATTTCTTTGGATGTTTTAAATAGTTTGCTAATTTTCTCTGGAGTGTGTCTAATCTAATGTATAAACCATATATTAAATCCTTAATGCAAAGATTAAAATGTATGAAATCTATTTGGTTCTTTGTTAAGACTGCCTAGTCTTTTTGTTTTGAGAGCATCTTATTCTTTTATCATGTTTTTGATGCAAATTTTATTTTTTAAAAGTTTGTAATGAACCTTTTTTATATTCTACAATTTGTAATTACATTTCTGAAGTTATTGGGAACTAATTCAACTCATTATGACCTCTGCTTGACTCCAGCTCTCGGCTGTCTATCATTTGGGGTTGTGAATTCATGTATTAAAAAGTTTAAACATGAGAAGAATCAAGGCCTAAAATAGGCCTATTCCTCTAGAGAAGAATTGTTTTGCTCTTCCAGGACAAGTTTTTTGGTCATCTCTCTTTGTTGATGAGCATGTTTTTTCTATTTTACCCTTGCACTGAAAATGTAACCCATCAAAAATTCTAGGCTTTACATGTTGGTTCTAATTCTATATTCACTCTTGCATAGGCCCAAGGCCCTGTCTCCAGCAGTGATGCAGCTGTTAAAACTGAAGCCTCTTGGTTAGTGAGTCTGACAGATACCCCCAAGGCAGCGGCAATATCAGTATCAGCTTGCTGCTCCGAGTTTTCCTTTTCTCTTTATTTTCACTCCTAAGGGACCTCTTACTCTCTAACAAGGTCGGCAATACATTTATAAGAAAGTTTATTACACTATATGCAGTTTTTCTAACTGCTTTATACTGGCAGATTTTCCAGACTTTTTAGCTTCCCCCCTTTCCAGAAACCCAAGTCCCTTCATTTCACTTTTATGTGGTCATTTCCAATAGGTTTTCCTCCCCATTTCCTTTGACCTAGAACCTACAGATCTGTCATATATTATGCAAGATCTTTTTACGTCACCAAATCCAATTATTACAAAGGTGACATAATTGGGCTTTTTAAAAAATTACCAGTTCTTAAATTGAAAATCAAAAATATGGTGCTTTTGTATTAAAATGATTTGTCTTTAAAAGCATATTGTATAGAATGGATAAAGAACAAGGCCCTGTGTATAGCACAGGGAACTATATTCAATAATCTGTGACAAACCATTATGAAAGGAATGTAAAAAAGAATTTATATATATGTATGTGTGTGTGTGTGTGTGTGTGTGTGTGTGTGTGTAACTAAGTTACTTTACTGTACAGCAGAAATTGACACAAGATTGTGTAATTTTACAGAAATTTACACAAGACTGTAAATCAACTATACTTCAATTTAAAAGAAGTATATCAAGTTTACATTATGTATGGTTACACTGTAATTTTGAATCATTTATAAAGTTACAAGAGTACATTAAAACTCAAAGAATA
The DNA here is from genome assembly GCF_023699985.2 of Odocoileus virginianus. Lineage (NCBI taxonomy): Eukaryota > Metazoa > Chordata > Mammalia > Artiodactyla > Cervidae > Odocoileus > Odocoileus virginianus. The sequence goes on from NC_069674.1 coordinate 20,739,848, forward strand.
ATGTTTTCTGGCACTTAAATTTTATATTAATGAATTTAAATTTAATACATCATCATGAAACATGAATATCTTATCTTTCACTTGTAAAACACTATTTCGATGTTTACACGTAATCTTGTCAAAAGGCAGAAGGATGATATGACACTAAGATATACTTTTTCTGAGCTACGTCTAATGCTTGTATAAGTTCTTCGGATGTGTGCTAAATAGCATGCACTAGTTAAAGTTTATTAAAGCAACTAATTGGATAAACCTGATGTGTTATACTGGCAGAATAATACAACTTTAAAATACCAAGTGTGATTTTTTGACTTTCTAAAGTCTAGATCAAGGACACCTTGCTGATGCTGCTGCTGCTAAGTCACGTCAGTCGTGTCTGACTCTGTACAACCCCACAGACAGCAGCCCACCAGGCTCCCCCATCCCTGGGATTCTCCAGGCAAGAACTCTGGAGTGGGTTCCCATTTCCTTCTCCAAGGCATGAATGTGAAAAGTGAAAGTGAAGTCGCTCAGTCGTGTCTGACTCTTAGCGACCCCATGGTCTGCAGCATACCAGGCTCCTCTATCCATGGGATTTTCCAGGCAAGAGTACTGGAGTGGGTCACCAGCACCTTCTCCGAGGACACCTTGCTATACATGTATAAACAAACTGGTGATCATTTGCTTAATATGCTACATAAAAAGGGGGAAATTTCCATTTTGTAGGGTTTTATTCTACATCCTTAGATGTATTGGTAAAATATTCACTAACTTGTCATATCTTGATGTCAATTTTACCTATTTTTCTTTCCATATGAAAAAAGTGTCATTCAAGTAATAACTATTTAACAAAACTGGCAAAGTTGCTTTCCTTGGTTCAAAATTACCAAAAAATCTCATGCGAATTCCCCTGAAGTTGGATAAACAGACATGATGTTGTAGAGATCACAAAACTATGCTAAGAGTAGGGTAAAAGCCTACTACTCATGAGGATTTTGCTGGAAATTATTACTATTATTTATTTATTTATTTTTTACAAATTCTAACCTTAAACAATAATTAATGATCAGTGAAAGAATAATAATCACCATTATTTGATTCAAAATAACGGCTAGATGAGCAAAATGTAAATTGCATTCTTCAACTGCCAGTCTCTAAACAGTTTAAAATACATGTGAGATTGTGAGCCCTAACACATGAACCAATCCTGCATGTGAAATCAGCACACTGTTAGTGAAATGAACAAGTCAGATGTTGAATAGGCTGCAAACCTGATACTGATCAATTATGCCCCAAGCAGAGCAATCAAGGAGTGCTATCTTTGAAAGTAAGCCTGTTGACCTGAAAGGATGCAAAACAACACTCATGGTGATCTTACTCCTTCTAATCTGTCTGGTAACACTAACAAAATGTGTCAGCTGGAATGAGCCATGTCATATAAACACAGGGAAGGAGTGAGGGCCCATAAAGACAGGTGGAAAAGCAGCGGAGACATGACAATGAAAAGTCACAGCGCTCAGAAAAGCAAGGGGGGATGTGCGGTCTTTGAAGGGGCTATCATACTTATCCCTGCATTCATAGAATGACAAAGTCTCTGCAAGATCAGAACACCAACTCGTTTAAAGAAAAGCTTTTCATAGTCTCAGCACAGAGGGGAAATCCATACAGGCTTTTACCATCTGGGGTCCAACTCCTCTCCTTCAAAAGCATGTATTGGTGCTTGAGAAAATAACAGTGTGCTCCAGGACCCCACAGGTGTAGCTCTGAATCATTTTTGACTGAGAGCTTCAGGCCCAACATGGTGGTATAAAAGGGTCTGATCATAAACACTACTTTACACCTACTACAAAACTAAAAGAATCCGGCTGCCAATTAGGAGACTTGGGTTTGATCCCTGGGTTGGGAAGACCCCCTGGAAAAGGAAATGGCAACTCACTCCAGTATCCTTGCCTGGGAAATTCCATGGACAGAGGAGCCCGGTGGGCTAACGTCCGTGGAGCCACAAAAGAGCTGAACACAATGCAGTGCCTAAGCAGCAAGACTAGTGGCCAATGAAATGATAAAGTGTGCATGAGAAAGGTGGCTTATGAAATTGTTCAGGGTACGTTCCTGTTCCACAATGCCAACCACGGTACCAGGGTGCTACTTTAATAAACATTACGGTATGAACCTAGCAGTCTATGAATTCTCAGAAGTAAGGAAAATGGTTGGTTTATGTATTCTAAGACTTTGGCTTAACCTCTGTGCCTCAATTCCTTTTATCTACAAAATGAGGACAGTGACAGTGCCTGCCTCATAGATCATAAGTTAGTTGTAAGGATTAAATAAATGAATATATGTAAAATGATTTTAAAAAGTGCTAGATTTATACCATTCCAAAGTTGCTGGCTATTCCAATGACATTATCTTTTCCATTAACACTGATTTCCATATATTTATCCAACTTGACAGTTTTCATATTTTTATGAGCTTCCATCTCAACCATTTGAACACAACATTCCTCACAGACAGTAAATGGAAAATGTGTTACATGTGTATATCTAACAACAAACAACAGAATAAAGGCAAGGCATAATAGCAGGTCTATCAGAACAAAAATTCCAATGAAAATTAATTTCTCTAAAATGCTAATGAAAGAAATTGTCAAAATTTCATCAGATTAATAAAATTTTTAATTATACAGATGACATAGATTTTTCTCTATTATATACAAGTTAATTCAGTACCCAGCATATCCCTTCTCCTGAATAAAGTTATTAACACACCTGGCATGACACCTCCTACTATGCTAGACCTTTCTTCAGCATTTTATTTGGAAATAAGTATACAACTTAGAGAAGAGTTGTAAATACAAATGAAAGAGTATTCCTATATTCAGACTATATATACAGAGTATATTCCTATATACTCATATTTAACCATTGTGCAATTACCAAAACTAAAAAGCCCACATTGGTATACTACTACAAACTCTAGATTTTATTTTGATTTCCCCTGTTTCTCCACAAATGTTCTCCCCCTGTTTGAGGGTCTAATCCTTCATATTTCACTGAATTTAGTTGTCATGTCTTTAGTTTCCTCTAATCTATGACAGTTCCTTGGTCTTTGTCTTTCATGATTTCAAACCTTTTGTAGTGTGCTCACTAGTTGTTTAGTTTCTTTGATATTTTCCCAGGATTGGACTGTGGTTATAGATTTTCCGGGAGGATACCACAGAGATGAAGTGCTCTTTTCATCTGACCACATCAGGGGCTACATGATATCTATGCCTTATTGTGCTGTCAACACTGATCACTTACAAGGTGGTGTCTATCAAGTTTTCTCACCTTCAAGTTATTCTTTTTCCCTTTCCAGATACTCTGGTAGGTCACCATGTCCAGTACACACTCCAGAGAAAGGGAATTGACTTTGGCTCCTATTGGAGGGAAGAGTGTCAAAGAATTTGTGGATTTATGTTAAAACTGGTACTGGAGAACAGGGAACAAGAGGATGGTCACGTCCCAGGTGTTTGGCAAGTTCCTGGGACAGGCTGCCAAGTGAGGGTCCTTGCCTGGGAATCCCATGGCCGAAGGAGCCTGGCAGGGCTACAGTCATACAGGAAAGAATTCAAGAATTCTTTGCCACAACAAAGCAAAAGCAGGTTTATTTAGAGAGATACACATCCCATAGGCAGAATTATGTTATCTCAGAAAGTGAGAGGGACTTCAAAAGATGGAGTGGTTAGTGTTTATGGGCTGGGTAAAACTATAGGCTAACGTGTGGGAGAATTATTCCAACTATTTTGGGGAAGGGTTAGCGATTTCCAAGATTTGGACCATGATCCACTTTTTGACCTTTTATGATTGGCCTCAGAACAGTCATGGCATCCATGGGAGTGTCATTTAGTATATGCTAATGTATTATGATGAACATACAATGAGGGTCAAAGTCAAATCTTTCGCCATCTTGGGCCTAATGCATTTTAACTACTTTTTGTCCTAGAAACAAACAGCAACAGGTTTTTCTCAACAGCTATGTCATTCTTTAAGGGTGATGCCCTGCCCTCTTCCTCTGGTCTCAAAACCACCACAGAAATAAATACTTCAGGAGAGATATTTCAAAGCTATATAAATAACCTGTATCTGTAATTTAAGGGTTTTCCAAAGCCAGTTTTACATATATCACTTTCTTTGACTTTTACAAGAATTCCTTACCTTATGAATACATATACAGAGCCTGAAAAAAATAGTCAGCTCCCTACAAGAAAAGGGTAAATTCCCAAGTTCATGATAAGATTCCATTACAAGGCAGTGCTAATTCAGTACCAGCACTGGAAGATTTCAATGGCCAAACAGCAAACTGGGGGAAAAATTAAGCACACCCACTCATTGGGATTAATTCCTTTTCCTGCAGACTAATCTTGAATAGAAAGTAAAGAGGGCTGGGCTAGGAGACAAACATTTCATACTCAGCTGTCTGTGCACAAAAATCACCATTCCCCTTCTAAGTTGAGAGTATTGTTTACCAACCTAAGAAGGTCTACTTGATTCTCTTTTCCAAAAAAATAAGACTCTGGAGCTTCCACCCCTGGAAGATCACCTGGAGAAGGGAATGGCTACCCACTCCAGTACTCCTGCCTGGAGAATTCCATGCACAGAGGAGCCTGGTGAGCTACAGTCCATGAGGCTGCAAAGAGCTGGCCATGACTGAGCGACTGGACACACCGACTCTGAACAACTGAGTCCGTTCTTCTCAGATAGCTGAACCCCAAGGCAGGATGTAGTGTTGACCAAAGACTAAGAGTTTCAGATAAACCTATTTTCCAACTATTGAATCAAATTTTACTCATTCTTTCTTAACAATTTTAGTAAATATCTTTAGTTACTACCATTCATATCTGAAAGTTTGTAACACTGAAATTCTATAGAACAAAAAAACCTAGATATACTAGTTTACATAGATTTAGTTAATATTTATAAAGCACTTTTACATATATTTCCTCATTCCATCCTTTCAACCATCTTATGAGATAAAGGGGAAAAAAATGACCTTAATTCCATTTTACAGATGATGCTTCTAAGGTTTTAAGGTGTTTACTGCTAGCATTAGTAAATGCTATCTACTTGAATAGATAGAACAATGCTATCTACATGAAAATAGATAGAACTCTGCTGTAATTCTACATTTGAGTTACACTGATGGATATTCACTCTTTTATATATGAATTTGCCTTAGCATAGCTGGATGCCTCAGATCATTTCTTTTAGACAAAATGGATATTATGTCAGAGCTTGTGACACTTTGTGAAATCACACTTTTTTTTTTCAAATCGTAGAACATATGTTCATATGACAAAAACAAAAAATACAGGAAAAAAATAAAATGAGGAAAATAAAAATAATACCCAGGGATAAATATGTTTGCTATTTATTATATTACCTCCTAGTAACATTTCACATTGTTAAGATCAAACTGCATCTCTAATCACAAAGTCAGGTGAAACACATATACTTTTCACTAATAAAGATTCTTCATGGACATTTCTTAGCATTTACCACTAATAAAATAGTAAAAAGCTATATGATGCTTATCTGCTAGTCACATTCTAAGTTCTTCCCATATATGAACATATGTAGTCTTCATCTCAGCCCTATGAGCTCATTTTAGAGAACAGAAAATTGACTTCACAGCCATATAATAGAACACTAACTGAAAATACCAACATTTACTGTCTTCCCACTATTCCTTGATGCTCAGGTTGTTCGCAATTAATAAAACATGAATGTTAAGTTCTGACATGATATGTATTACTAACATAAATGTATTCTGCTTTGCCTGGAACTGTGGATTAAGTATACTATGAAGTGAAACATAGTTTTTATTAGACTGTTGTGTAAGTGATACCAAAATAAAAGGGTAATAAAGAGCGAGGCACCTTTTGTAGGCTGCCTAGAACACTGATTTTAAGCCTCATGGCCAGAAACCCACTGAATGACACTCTTGTCTGAAGAAAAGCCATTACTGTTGGACGTCACCTTCTTGCCGCGATCATAGTATCTGGTGGTATGGTTTAGGGAAAGGAAATTGCGGCATAGCAAAGCAAAATTACTCGTATGTGATCAGTCAATAAACAGACAGCTGGATCAGAAAAAATCTGCTGGGTGAACTATTTTGTTCTGGCAGACCACACTGTCTTTCTATCTTAAAACTAAAGAAAACCTTCTAGAGTCTTTCAGAAATGTGGAAAGACCTAAGTCCATATACTAACAATACTAAATGTAAGCGAAGACCCAGTAAATGGGCATGCTTGCCTTGCTACTGCCAGTCTGAAATTGTTTACAGGAATAAGCAGTTGTCCTATTTTGTCTTAAAAACAGATTTCACACCACCCCCCCTACTACAGATACAGAGAGAACATTTCCTTTTAACTGGAAAAAAAAAAAGTTCCCTTTCAAAGCAAGTTTCCATCATTCAAAAAGATATCTGAAGCTGAAATGCCCTTTACCTGCTTTATTTACATGAGAAACAGGGCAGAAAGAGAGTTGAAGCTCTCCACCATCTAATTTCTCTAAGCTACAGCCATTGATTCTTTGTAAGTTTATTTATTCAAAACAACAGCATAAACAATTCTTTTTTCTTGGGTCAGCAGCTTACTGAATTAACATCAATCATCAAAGGAGACGGGGCTGAAAGGAAGATGGAAGCCCATTTTCTCAGAGATTGATTTTTTTTTTTTTTTAAAGCCAAAACACACAGGCATAAGCAGGAGGCTATTTACCATCGAAAAGGTTCAACTTGAAAAGTCACAGCTGAAAACTGGGCACTCACAGGACTGCCCAGTTTCCTTGAAATCCAAAAGAATTTTTTTTTATTCATGTATTTCTTTATGATGGCCTGTGAGAGTTTGATTACTTCACTATTTAAAGCCCACCTGAAGAATTAAAGACACAGGGAGGGGAGGTTCTGAAGGAGAGAGAAGTGGATCAATGCTGGTGTTTATTATAATGATTTCCTAATGGCTTTCTCTATTGTCTTTACTTACCTTGATGTATTTAAAGTGGGAAAAGTTCATCAAAGACTTCTTTGATTAGAAGCTAAATGTATTTAAATAACTATCTTTGGCATGTTTTAGAGGTGATTTGCTCCATAGGTCCTGGCAAAAATTCTTCTTTGAAAGCCCTGATTTGCCTCTTGCTAGGAATTCTACTCAATTACTTTTCTTTGTAAGGTGGGGGTCGAGAGTTCTGGCTTGAAAATGAAGTCAGAAGGGTCAGTATTCCTGAGACTAAGAACTGCAAAAAGTAATTGGTTTATATCCATTTTACACCCCGCCGTGTCAGGGGAATGTGCTTGCTTCCTATAGCTTTTCTGGAGATTTATGTAAGGTGAGGAATGCATTAGACCAAGCATGTATAAACTATAGGCCTATTTCAGTAGAATGTGCTATACTCTTTGTTTTAGGTAATTTTAAACATTTGCCATCAATTTTAGGAGATAGTGTGAGATTTTAAGTCTAGGACACAAGTAAATAAAGATGAAAGAATGGTCCAATATGCCTGGGTTGGCTGACAGAAAGGACCCTGTGTTATCACTATTTCCTCTCAAATTGAGACAAAATTTATTTCAGTTAATAATATGATATCAAAGCCATCAATCACCTTCTTGTCTGAGAATGAAGTGGGAACATCCATTTGCTCTCCCAATGTAAAACAAAGATTTTTAGCCTCAGATTCAGAGATTATGTTCAAAAATAAAGGGAGAAAATAAATTCATCCATTAAATTAAATCAGTATGAAAGACTTTTACCTAATTTAAAAACAAAAAAACCACAACAACCCACTACTTATCAATAAGATATGGTGTGTTAACCATTTTAAATTTTCTTTTAAGTCACACAGTTAGATCATAGAGAGATTAGGAGACTAATGTTATCTATGGCCATTTTGAGTAATCTTTCAGTATCAACATTCTACGTTGCTGATGTTCTGTGCTGAGAAAATGCAAAATGTAGGAGAAAATAAATGCCTGCCACAAAGAACGACTGGCAATTTCCACTGATTATAAAGCCATATAGTTAATATAGTGTCTATACCATTCAATGAGGATTAGGTGAAACTCAAGTAAAGCTAAAAATACTCCCCAGGGCCAGCTCTCTGGGCATGATTACAAAGCCCCAGTAGCAGTGCTGTGAACATCAAGCTGAAGGCTCTGCTCTGAGTGGCTGTGTGATGGCCATCCACAGTGAGAAGAAGGCTCAGAGGCCTTCAGAGATGGGAAAGGGGATATATTAGATCACAATCAATTATGAGAAAAAGTGAAAAAGTGAACGTCGCTCAGTCATGTCTGACTCTGTGACCCCATGGACTATATAGTCCAGGGAATTCTCCAGGCCAGAATACTGGAGCCTTTCCCTTCCCCAGGGGATCTTCCCAACCCATGGATCGAACCCAAGTCTCCCACATTGCGGGTGGATTCTTAACCAGCTGACCCACAAGGCAAGCCCAAATATGAGAAGGGGAACTTAAAGACTTATCATAGGCTTCTCAAAATGCTTTGAGACTGTAAAGGTAGCACAAGGAAGGAAACTGAAGGTCACTCAGCCATGTCCAACTCTTTGGGACCCCGTGGAATTACAGCCCATGGAATTCTCCAGGCCAGAATACTGGAGTGGGTAGCCTTTCCCTTCTCCAGGGGATCTTCCCAACCCAGGGATCGAACCCAGGTCTCCTGCATTCCAGGACTGCATTCTTTACCAGCTGAGCCACAAGGGAAGCCCTAAGGAAAGAAAAGGCTTTGTAAATTCTGAAAAAAGAATGCACCTAAGTGGCACATTCCCCTGTGGAATGAATGACTGTCTTCAAAAGAACAACATGTGAGAGAGAAGCATCAGACTTTCAGGGACATTCAAACATGTCCTGCTTGTCCAAGGATGGGAGCATTAGAAAAAAATACTCCAAGCTGAAGTTATTGATGTGTAATATATATTTCTTATGTATTACATAAGACTGGTTTGAACACATCAAGAATAACAAGACAAATATAAAAATGGAATATCCAAGTGAAAGAAGTAAGATCAACCAAGCAGAAAGAGAGGGTAGATGTTATCAAGAGCTGGTCTGGTGACGCAATGTGGAAATTTTAAAGGGGGACAAAAAAAACAAAAGGAGAATGAGACCAGGTGTGCAATGACATTTATGACCTCCAAAAATTTTTTTTCTTTGAAAATAAACATAACCTTGAGAAATCAGTTACTTTAATAAAGGGGTCAGCATGAGGGAAACAGTTGGGAGTAAATTGCATTAAATTATTTCCCTGTGAGTGAACACACAGTGTAATAAGCTGTGAAGAGTGTAATTCTGTACTTACATCGTGTTTTGCAAGCAAAGTGGGAAATTGAGAATTACTGAACCTTGCTTAAGTTCTTATCCAAATGAGTGTTTCAATTAGTTAACTAAGATTCCATCTAGTTTTAGAACTGGAGTTAGTATGTGGAATAAAGGGGTCCATCTACAGTGGTACAAAATGGCCCAGCAAATTTGTTATACATGGGATTAAATCTAAATAGCCAAAGAAGGCTATTTGTGTTTATATAGCAATATTACTTAGGTAAGATCTTCGAGATTACTCTACATATACAGAACAGCTTTACTGAGGCATAATTTCCAAACCATTAACCTCACCTTTTTTTAAAGTTTATTCTTAACTTGAACAAAACAGGAGAAAACAGAGCCTTATTAAAAAATAGTCAATGGAAGTTTAAGAGCACAATTATGGTGATGCATTTTAAGCTGGGTATACTGTTGAACACATAACAGGGCATTAAGTAAACATTCGAATTTACTAAGTGATGAAGGCCCCCTAAGAAATATCTACCAATGAAAGAAATAAACAAAATATCAAATCTTTAAGTTAAAGCTAACAAGGAAAAAAAAAAGAATTCTATTTTGATGCTATTCAGCAGAAAGGGAAGGATTTCAGAGTGAATATTTCCTGAGCAGCTTTGGAGTGGGGAAAAAGGATGGAGCTTTCATTACCTTTGTAACTATCAAGGCACTGAGCCCAGTTTTTTGCACACAGTGATGACTTAAATATTTGCTAAATTAAATGGAAGAATAAAGGAAGCTGGAATGTAGAAAGAAAGCAAAATGTAACATGAACAAAGCAAACTTTCAAACACAAACCTGAAATTCCAGATTGAAGCTCTGGAATTTCACTCTCACAGTTGACAACTTGGATGACATTTTTTTTTTTAATTGCCTGCAATACATTTGACATCTGAGATCTGAGAATTTCTACTACACATCTCTTGTGCAAAGATGGAGCTGACAAAGATGGAAGTGTCTAAGGATGAAATCATGGAACAAATCTAGTGCAGTAAATCACCTGGACAGGGTACTCTGATCCGTGGATTTGGCAGAATCCATGTGCAGTGACAGAGACATGGGGATTTGTCACCTGTTCCTATAAAACAGCAGCACATCTTAACTGTGACAAAGATGTGGATAAGAATCTTGTAATTCTTTTTATCTAGAATTTAAAACTAAGGAATAAAGGAAACATTAGTAACCATCAAACTAATTAGTTTTATGTCATGCATAGGAAATAAGGAGTTCAAATAAAACAGGATAATATTCTATAAGGAAAAGCAAGCATGGAGCCGGCAGTGTGGTGTTGGAGAAGATTCTTGAGAGCCCCTTGGACAGCAAGAAGATGAAACCAGTCAATCTTAAAGGAAATCAATCCTGAGTATTTACTGGAAAGACTGACACTGAAGCTGAAGCTCTAATACTTTGGCCACCTGATGCAAAGAACTGACTCACTGGAAAAGACCCTGGTGCTGGGAAAGACTGAAAGCAAGTGGAGAAGCGGGAGACAGAGAATGAGACGGTTGGATGGCATCACTGACTCAACAGACACGAGTTTGAGGAAACTCAGGGAGATAGTCCAGTTGGTAAAGAATCTGCCTGCAATGCATAAGACCCCGGTTCAATTCCTGGGTCGGGAAGATCCGCTGGAGAAGGGATAGGCTGCCCACTCCAGTATTCCTGGGCTTCCCTGGTGACTCAGCTGGTAAAGAATCTGCCTGCAATGCGGGAGACCTGGGTTTGATCCCTGGGTTGGGAAGATTCCCCAGAGAAGGGAAAGGCTACCCACTCCAGTATTCTGGCCTGGAGAATTCCCTGGACTGTATAGTCCACGGGGTTGCAAAGAGTCAGACATGACTGAGCGACTTTCACTTCACTTCACCTCAGGGAGATAGTGATGGGCAGAGAAGCCTGGCATGCTGTAGTTCATGGGGTCGCAAAGAGTCAGGCGTGACTTAATGACTAAACAACAACAATACAAATATTATCAATATAAAGAATGATTATAATACCATCAAAATAAAAGAGGCAAGAACGCTAAACCTTGGAGATTGATCATTCAATCCCATTCCCTGTCTCTCTGTCTCTTACACATATACCATATATTTGTACTCCCAAATGACAACTGTATGTGAATTTTTGAAAAGCTTTCTATAATATACATAAGAACTTCCTACTGCAAATAGAAAATCTTAATCATAGACAATCTTTTCACTAATGAAAATTACCAGGAAAACAAGAAATAGTTCTACAGCATGTTTGTTTTAAATATCACACAGATATTTAATGTCCTGTTAATCAATTATTATATTTACTTAATAAAAGAAAAGTAAGGCAACCCTGGGGGGAAAAAAAGAAGAAGGTGGTAGTTAATAAATGCCTTATGGGAAATGTATGAATCACAGAAAGCAGAGTTCTCTCCCTTCCACCTTGCCAAGATCATATCTCATCTTGAACACTGTATTCAGTCCTGTTCCTACACATGAAAAGGGGCAATACTAAAGAAAGGCAATCCAACTGTGTAGAAGAAAGAACTGCTGAAATCAGGACTATTTAGCCTGGCCATCAAATTAATGCCTTCGACTGTGGTGCTGGAGAAGACTCTTGAGAATCCCTTGGACAGCAAGGAAATCAAACCAGTCAATTCTAAAAGAAATCAACCCTAAAAAAAAAAAAGGAAAGAAAAGAAATCAACCCTGAATATTCATTGGAAGGACTGATGCTGAATCTGAAGCTCCAATACTCTGGCCACCTGATGTGAAGAACTGACTCATTAAAAAAGACCCTGATGCTGGGCAAGATTGAAGGCAGGACGAAAAGGGGATGACAGAGGATAAGATGGTCAGATGGCATCACTGATTCAAAGAACATGAGCCTGAGGAGATTCAGGGAGATGGTGAAGGACAGGGAAGCCTGTCGTACTGGAGTCCGTGGGGTCTCAAAGAATCGGACATGACTGAGCGACTGAACAACAAGCCTGGCCATTATGTTAATGTGACTAATATATTTCAAGGCTGTCACAAAAGGATTAGATCTCTTCTACAGTGCTCTCCAAAATATGTATACTAGATTTTTCACTTATTTAAAGAATGAAATTCTGAGCACATATACTATGCTGTGTAAGGTGAGGTACAAGATACAAGGTAATCAGACAAGAATCCTATTCTTAAAGAATCTAGAGTCTAGAAAGGAAATTGAGACACAAAGTTAGAGTATGAGTGCCATCTTGTATCCGGAACAATGCCTGGTATACAATGAACATTCAATAACTTTTTTATTTAATGAGTGATTGCAACTCTCATCCTGCTGATCTTGTGACCCTCTGCTTAACTGAGTTGCATTAGTGGATCTGACTTATGTGCTTCAGTAAATCTGCAGGCTCATGGAGTAAGCAACCTTCCCAAATGCCTCTGTTCTTTATTCATGAGACAAGTACAGATAATGCACAAGGCAGAAACGATCAACTGCCAGAGAAGAGAACCAAACAGTACTATGTGAATTTAGAAGTGGAAATTAGAAGTAAAAATTACAAGAAAGCAGATTTCATCTCCATCTAATAATTGAGACTGTCCAAAACAGGAAGAAATACTGCAACTCCTGGCTTCCCAAATCAAAACTGTGCTTTCTGACAGCTCTCATCAGAGGGTTATTTTACACTCTTTTCCACTCCTACCCTGTTATCGGGAAATACAGTCCAGGGCTATTTATCTTAACAGGGCCATCAGGAATACAGTCAGCTCTAAATCGAATGGCCTACAAAGTAGAATGACTTGTTCACACTACAAGCAGACAACTAGTAAATCAGCCCTAAGAATCTTGCAGGATAAAGTCAACTCTCCTCTGGTTGAGAACCACAGGCTTACACACAGCCTGTCGTGTGTTTCTGTAATACACTGTCTGGTGGTTATGGATAACCTGGGGCTTTCTAAGGTGATTTCACATATCCTTAAAGAGAACTATGAAGACAAAAAGCCTTCATAGATTGATATGCTATTACATACATGTACAAATATACCATCCTAGTTGATGCTAAATCAATTTTTATCTATAGAGGCAACACTGGGTCATAGAGACCAATCAGTATGAACTCTCTTAAATATCATATGATAATCAAATTATGACTTCAGCAAATGGCTTTGGGTGAAGTGAGAAAATATTTTGACACTTTTTTTATTAAAAAAAAGTGGTAAGCTTGCAGTTGATTCCTCCATTTGGTGGTGAGTCTGTTCATCATTTGCTAATGCTGCTGCTGCTGCTAAGTCACTTCAGTCGTAGAAAAACACCATCACCCAATCACTTGTCTATGACTATTACCATAAAGGTAAGCCTCAGCATATTCCTCTTCCATTCATTTCTGGATAAATACACAATAAAATAAAATTTAACTGTACTGATTTTTAAAGACTGAAAAAGAAAAATTCAACATAAACAACACTGAGTATTTTGTGTTTACTGAGTGCTACCTACTCTACTTTGCAATGCCTCACTATATTCAGCATTCCTTTCTTTAAAGATGCTAAAAATTTTAAGTGATTTTCTTTCAAGAGAAAGCTCTAGCAATGTATCATGATGTCAATAGGCATGACCAAGGAGAATCAAAACGGAGGCACATTCAAACCAGCAGTGAAGGACTGCAGCTAATAGTGCAACAGAAGCCTTGACTGTGTAAACATGTTTGGGAACTTATGTTTAAAGCAGAACTATCAAGCAGGCCACCTATGAACCCAAACCACAGTGCTGATTTATTTGATGTTTAACTTTTAAAAATTAGATAACAACTGATAGTGAAGATTTCACATGAAAATAAAGCTATGATGCTGTGTTTTTTTCAAATTTAGTCCATCTGTCTTCACTGAAATTATATTCCACATGACAAAGATTGACTGGACCTGAGCACAGCTTGGCCCCTTAGATGGAACAAGGGTCCTTCTATTTGTCCAAGTCATTCATTTATTAATCAAGCTCCTGAAGGCATGGAAACCTGCAACCCTTTATCTCAAGAGATGAATGTCTAATAAAGGTAAATAAAAGCAAAGATACTACAAAAATAACTTGAATAATCTTGGAATAAAATCAGATACATGTTTATACACACAGAGTTTTGAGCACTCATGAGTTAACTCTTGATGGACTTCAACAATGAAACAGAACAGATCTACTGACCAGTGATCATGTTGAGGGCCTGGCTTGTACATATTTCATTTATAGATAACCAACAGGGTCATCTTGAAAACCTTCAAATTAATAATAAATTGATAAGGAAGGAATTATGAACTGCTTTCACCCTCACCACAAAGTTCAACAGTTTTCTATGGATGAAGCTGGTGGAAAACACTAAGCTAACATTTATTTAGCCCAAGAAATTAGGTATCATATGCTTTTAAGAACACTTCCTTTCTTGAATCGCTAACTTGGAATTGATATTACCTTCTGAAATGTTGCTAATATGACTGAGTCTTTTCCCTCTCCCAGTCTCATTACATTCAGATGTTAGTACTAATAAGCATAATGTTAAGCATTGTAATTCAGCCTTTATTAGATTCAGGTATATAAATGGCATCCTAGTGAGTGTGGTGAATTTTGATCATTATTTCCCCACTCAAGTTGTGTTCATCTTCCTGCTGAGAGGATGATCACTGAGTTTTACCACAAGCCCAAGGGACCCATTATTTATTATATTACATTTTATGGTGTGGAGTAAATAAATAGCATTAAAGTGCTAAATTCATTCACAGAGATGAACTGTATTCATAAACTGTAGAAATTCTTTAAATCAAGCCTAAGCTGCTAATAGGCTCTTCATAAAAATGCAGAAAACATCCACTGTAATATGGCAGCAATAAACGGAGGCAGCTGGGTTAACACACAGAAATATAAGAAGGCAAACACTGTAGGCAAGGCACATAAATGGCATATAACCAAATCACAAGGTTAAACACACGAACCTCCCTGAGTAATCTGTCATTTTCATGTAACTGGACTGTGAAAATTCATACCATAATGTAATTATCATAATAGAAGAACTCAAAATCAACTAAATGTATGAATGTGTGAAGAATTCAGCAACCCTGACCCCTCCTAAGATGTCCCTTAATTACTGCTCATTTTGTCTTAATCGGCTTGTCTTCTATTAAAAGCCCATTCGGCAGGGAATGTGTGTGCATTTGTCTTTTGTATTATATATAATCCACTCTCTTTTCCATTGCTGATTTTCAGGGTCTCATGCAACTGCTGTGAAAGATTTTCTGGCTACCAATCCTTTGGGGTTTTCTTTCCCCAACCCTCATGTGACTTCTAATCATGTAACGCAAGCTACAACTCTGCATTTTTCCCTTGGCAGATTTAAGCTCAGGTGGGGCTTGGGATTGACACAAATTTCTTGGATTTTACCTCAGGTCAGTGTAGATCTCCAGTGTCCAGCCCCTTATTACCCTAGCACCTGTTCCTCCTTATACAATGCAGCACCAGTACTACGCATGTGGCCATGAGCATTTTAACAATAGGAATCATGAATTTTCTGCGCCAGTTAAAACATTCATTTTGGTTCAATACAAAGAACAAAGAAAAATGAGCATTAACAACAAAGTATCATAATAAGTACTTAAAAACATACTTAAGAGGATTACCATATGTTTTAATCAACATATAAATGGTACCAAGGAGAAAGATATGCCTGTTGTCTCTTTGTTTTTGACATTTCTAAGCCAATCAGACAGAGAAAGCAATGGCACCCCACTCCAGTACTCTTGCCTGAAAAATCCCAAGGATGGAGGAGCCTGCTGGGCTTCAGTCCATGGGGTCGCTAAGTGTTGGACATGACTAAGTGCCTTCACTCTCACTTTTCACTTTCCTGCCTTGGAGAAGGAAATGGCAACCCACTCCAGTGTTCTTGCCTGGAGAATCCCAGGGAAGGGGGAGCCTGGTGGGCTGCCGTCTATGGGGTCGCACAGAGTCGGACACGACTGAAGCAACTTAGCAGCAGCAGCAGCATCAGCAAGCCAGTCAGAGATGATGGGAAGCGGTGTGACATACAGAACGGACCAGAAGACAGAGCCAGGCGCACAGAATAGAGTCAGAGGTCTGAAAGCAGCAGAGAACTTCCAAATGGAGGCACATGAGGGCAGAGCAAGACAAAGCAATGATGTGCATGGCTATACCAAGTAATAATCTGAGTCAGGGCATAGGAACAAGGAATGGGACTTTCAAAAACTAGGGGAGGGACTTCCCTGGTAGTCCAGTGGTTAAGGCTGTGTGCTTCCAAGCAAGGGGCATGGGTTCAAACCCTGATTAGGGAACTAAGACCTCACAGGCTGCACAGCACAGCCATAACCAAACACACACATAAATAAAATAATTGCTGGATACTTTTAAATGTTATTTTAAAAAAAAACAAAACGAAGGGACTAAATGGAGAGAAGACCAAGGGAAAAATATACACAAGAGAAAAGGCAAGAGAGACAAATCATCAGTATGCAGAGATGAGAAGAACTACAAGGGAAGCTGGGAAAAGAAAAAAAAAAACTACATGTAGCTATCACAATAGTCAATTTAGTAAGGTATATCAATACTTCAGGGATTTGGGGTAAAATCCTCTACTTCTTCCCAGCCATACCCAGTAATTTCTTCATTTGACCATAAAAGTTGGTGTGGACTGAGTGTATACACAGTTAGAGGGAAGGCCTAGGGCCAGGCAGGTATCTGGTTCTTTAACATCAACTGCTGACATAGGCGGTACTGATGCTGTCTCCATCCCAGCTTCTCCAAAATCATACCCCGTTAGTACTAGGGAGGGTGAGATAGTGGGGAAAGTACCAGTGAGAAAGCAGTACTGAATACAGTTTGGGATTTCCAAAAGGTAATAATAGTTCTAAGATTTCAGTGCACTGACATTAAATTAGGGAGCATATCTCCTGAAAATAAGTTTGTAAAAGCTGATTGAGTGACCCATTCATTTGTTCCACATTCTTCATTTTGCACCTACAAGGCAGTAAGAACACTCTGGGTTTGTGGATGAGCAGTCTTTAGAGACAAGTTCAAAAGTCATTCACTACTAACAGGGGAAAAGACCCCTCCACAGCGTTCGACAGAGCGGCTCACTCGTCTCACAACACCTGCTTTGCTTGGTTTCCTGGAAACCACTTTCTCTTGGCCTTCTGCATTCTTACAATCTGCTACTTTTTAAAAACATTCTTTGACTATAGTTCTGTATCTTCTTAACCGCTTTGCTTTGCAGGTCTTGATCCTCTGACATCTTTCCTTCTTTATCCAAGCTGCCTCCAAGCAGATTTTACCCAGCCTCATGGCCTTAAGTGAAAAGTAAAAATTGCTCAGTTGTGTCCAACTCTTTGCAACCCTACAGACTGCAGCCCACCAGGCTCCTCTGTCTATGGGATTCTCCAGGCAAGAATACTGGAGTGGGTAGCCATTCCCTTCTCCAGGGGATCTTCCTGACCCAGGGATCAAACCCAAGTCTCCTGCATTGCAGGTAGATTTTTTACCATCTGAGCCACCAGGGAAGCCCATGGTCTTATGCAGCAAAGAAATGCTCAAGACAAATTTTTATATATTGTCTTCCATGCTGACCAATGCAGTAGCCTGAACCACCTGTGGCAGTTCAAAGTTCAATTTAAATTCATTAAAATTAAGTAAAATATGAAATAAGTTCCTTGGCTTTACTAAACACATTTTAAGTGCTCAGTAGGTATCCATGGCTAGTGGCTACTATATTGGAGAGTGAAGTTATAAAACATTTCTATCACAGCAAACATGCTATTGGACAATGCTGGTCTAGCTCTAACTTTCAGACTATCCAGTCATACACTCAACTAGTTACTCAACATATTCACTTGGTTATCTGACATCCCAAATTTAGTATTTCCAAAACTGGATTCATGATCTTACTCTCCAGCTATCTCTTCCCATAGTCTTCACTCTCTCTAGATGACCCAGAGGGATGGGATGGGAAGGGAGGTGGGGGGGGGTGTCAGGATGGGGAACACATGTACACCCATGGTGGATTCAAGTCAATGTATGGCAAAACCAATACATTGTTATAAAGTAAAATAAATAAATTAATTAATTAATTTTTAAAAAAAAGAAAACACATCTTTGTTCTTCTTGTTGCTTAGGCCAAAAATTTGAGATATGCTTGACTTCTTTTTTTTTTTCTCACACCCATATTTGACCCATTGGAAAATCTTCACAAGACATCCAGAATACACCCACCTTTCAACTCCCTGCTGCCAACCTAGTGCATTCAGGACATCATGCCTCACCGGGATGATTGCAAGGCTTTCTACTCTCTGCTACGACTCTGCCCCCTACACCGTATTTTTCACATGGCAGGCAAATAGTACTTGAGAAACGTTAAATCAGATTATGACAGTCATCTCTTCAAAACTTTCCAATAGCTTTCCACCTCAGGATAAAATCCAAAGTCCTGACCACCATCTCCAAGATCTGAAGAACACTGTTCCCAGCATCTCTCTGACCCCCATCTTTGACAAAGTCTCTTCCTTGCTTACTTGCCTTCAGCTATTCTGGTCTTGAGGTTTTTGTGCTTACTTTTTCCTTTGCCTGAATGCTTTTCTCCCACATATCTCATGGTTTGCTTCTGAACATCATTCCAGTCTTAGCTTGAACATGCTCTCTGAGCACCCTGCTTTATTTTCCTTCACAATACATACTATATCCGACATATTTTATACTGGCTTATTGTCTGACTCCTCCCATTGGAATATAAATTCCATGAGAGCAGGGACTTT
This sequence comes from Odocoileus virginianus, assembly GCF_023699985.2. NCBI lineage: Eukaryota > Metazoa > Chordata > Mammalia > Artiodactyla > Cervidae > Odocoileus > Odocoileus virginianus. Next base: position 20,758,935 of record NC_069674.1, read on the forward strand.
ATTTTTTTCCATTGCTTGTAACATAATAGGAGCTAGGTAAATTTTTGTTAAATATAAACAAAAAATTACATCATTATGATACATGCCCTAACATAGGGATGTGTAAAAAGAAAATTCCCCAGATCCATTAACTCAGTCCACCAGCTGAGATGACCTCGAACAGGCAAATACCATTCAAACATAGAGAGATTCAGCCACAAACAAACATGCAGCAGGAGCAGCCCCCTGGTAACGGGTTACACCTGCGGAAGGAGGGAGAATTAGGGAATCTAGGAAGGAAATCCCAGGGGTTCCTGCTCCTGACAGAGACAAAGCAGTCTTGCAAGTCGAGGGGCTCAGCAAATCCCCTCCAGCCAGGCTGTGCTGCCGTTTCCCCGTCTGCTTGTTAGCGACTGACCTGGAGCACACAGTCAGAAACAGAATCAAACTCAAACCAACCAGACATGGGCTGGGCAGCCAATGCCAGGACCTTTCCCGAAGATCCTTTGAAGCTGACACTTGGAATCCCACGGCCGGCTAGTTGTTACCTGCCCCATTTTACAGGTGAGAAAACAAGTTCCGGTGATTCAAGAATCCGCCTGAAGCCACGAAGCTCACAAAGCGAGAACTTCCCCCGAAATGTGACTCCACAGACCATGGTGAATTCATACAGCCACTGAGGGCAGTGTTTCAAGTATTGACAGCAAGGTAGGAGCCAACTTTTGAACCAGACACTAAGATCACAAACAAGCATCCACTCAAACCCCTTACTGGCGACAGTAATGCTCATCACTAATGTGAGTGCGTGAAAGTGAAAGTTGCTCAGTTGTGTCCCACTCTCCGCGACCCCATGGACTGTAGCCTGCTACGCTCCTCTGTCCGTGGAATTTTCCAGGCCAGAATACTGGAGTGGGTAGCCTTTCCCTTCTCCAGGGGATCTGCCCAACCCAGGCATAGAACCCAGGTCTCCCACATTGCAGGCAGATTCTTTACATCTAAGCTACTGGGGGAGCCCTAAACCAACCGAGAACCATACTTCCAAAAGTTGAGATAACTAACCTTCAGAAAATTACGAAAATTTCATCACAGACTGCAGTCTTAAATATAAAGTGAGCTTCCTAATTGCTCTCCTCCTCCAATCTCATTACAAAGATAAAAAACAAAACTCCATAACCTATATGAAAATACTTCCATGTACAAACATAGTAAGAGAAAGAACATTATTCAGAGTCCTTGTAGGTGTTTCTCAGAAACGAGAATATCCTCTCTCGGCCTTCAAGAAGCTGCAGTGAATCAAGGCACACTCACTACATTCTCCTCAGACCCCTGTGAAGAACTGGATTTTGTATCAGTCCCTCTAGCTTCCTTTTCTTTTCAAGCATCCTCTTTGACCTCAAACATACACAATGACATGCCACTGGAAATTTCTGTATTTTAAAAATAAAAATATTTAGAAGATTCAGGGTGAAGAAATATACTTTCTTGTGTGTCCAACACCATTGGTCCATTCAATGATCATGGTTCTTGATTCAGTGTGGGGTTTATATGTTTGTTTCCTAAAATCTAATTTTCCACACCAAATAATCCAGGACTTATCCCTGTATCGTAGATGCCGATTCATCAGAACAACACTGAGAACTCTGCTTCTCCCTTCCACCCACAGAGGCACACAGGAGCCCCGGCCCAGCCAGAAAGTGAGCACTGTTTTTCTCTCTACATCTCATGTTAACCTTTCTCCCCACCTGTGATGTGGAAATCCCCAGGCACTGTGATGTGGAAATCCAGCCCCGTTACCTACACCAGGTAATTAGGCAGTCTGGTTGCCTACACCCCCAGCTGGGGGCCACAGAAGCTTCTGTTCCTCACCCACTGCCAGAAACATCCTGTTGCATCCCCACGAACCACTGCAGACTATGGACCCAGCCGGAATAAATCGAATTTGATCTTCACCTCTTCCCTCTAGTCATGGCCTTCATGGGTAAGGGGGGAAATCTGTATTGACTCAGGACAGTGCTAGTGCAGAATAAAAAGATAAATGTTCTCTTACCCAAAGAAAAGGGTTTCACCTGACATTCCTTAATAACTAGCAAGGGCCAGAAGAAGGAGTAGGGTACAAAGAGAGAGGCAAAAATAGAGAACAATTCCTTGGTGCCTGTCAAGAAGGGTCTCACATATTCCCTCCCAAGCCCAGACCCCCACCACTACTTCAGTTTCCCACGCCTCACCCCAGAACTGCTGTCAGACCCAGGTCATACCCTACTCCTCACACCAGTGACTCCAGAAGGCTCTGCCCCAGGCCCTGGTAACAACGAGGGCATGTTGGGGATGTCGCCCTTCATCTCTAAAGTAGAAAAGCTGGCCTGGATGATCTACACATTTCCTTCTATTTACCGTATCCCAACACCAGCTCTAAAGAATCCGCCTGCAACGCAGGGGGGCCCAGGTTCAATTCCTGGGTCGGGAAGATCCGCTGAAGAAGGGATAGGCCACCCACTCCAGTATTCTTGGGCTCTCCTTGTGGCTCAACTGGCAAAGAATCTGCCTGCAATGCGGGAGACCTGGGTTCGATCCCTGGATTGGGAAGATCCCCTGGAGAAGGGAAAGGCTACCCACGCCAGTATTCTGGCCTGGAGAATTCCATGGACTGTATATAGTCCATGGAGTTGCAAAGAGTCTGATGCAACTTTCACTTTCACTTTCTTTCTTTTCAACGCGACGCAACTTTCCCTTTCACTTTCTTTCTTTTCAACGCTATATGAGGGCTTCCCTGGTGGCTCAGTGATTAAGAATCTGCCTGACAAGCAGGAGAAGAGGGTTCGATCCCTGGCTCAGGAAGATCCCCTAGAGGAGGAAATGACAACCCACTCCAGTATTCTTACCTGACAAATCCCGTGGACAGAGGAGCCTGATGGGCTATAGTCCATGGGGCTGCGAAGACTTGGACACAACTGAGCAAATAAATAGCAGCAACAGCAATATTACATATGACTTCTGACCCCACTGCCAGGTTTCAAAAGGAAGAGATGCACTCCTAGAATCTCCAGTCCAACTCTAAATCCATTCCCAGGACACATGCTCATATTTAAGTTAAACACGAGAAAGCTACAGTAAGACTACAGATATACTATGGAAAAAACTGTTTTGTGGAGGTTTGCACCAAATAGGATTATTTCCATGAGGAAATGCATTCTGAGCTACAAACAACTCAAGAACAAATGAACCAGATGCATGGACTATAACCTATACACAAGTATGAAACTACATACTGTTATGATGCTACCGAGTACCTTGTTATAGAAAAACTACAAAAACAGGCCGGCCATTTGGCAAATAATCATGAACATGACCTACAGGTGCCCACAGTCTATTATACAACCTATAGTGTTTTTATTTGACTTATATGGCACTTCTGAAAAGGATTCATGATAAAAGCAAGGCCTTCTTATAACTTATTTTCCACTCATACGTTTAATGGGTTATATTCCCCTCCCTACATTTATTGCACTTTCTCTGACATAAAACCGTTCAGAATAACCTACTCAGGGCTTCTGTAGTGCATCAGATTTTAATAGTGAGTCACTAAAGTATTTATTTGTGAAGGTGGGAGGAAGAGGCTCACCACTGCCTAAAAAACACGACATGGTTATTTAGGTAAAACACTCTAAACACTATGATGGAATAAGCAGCACATTAGATGACAAAACTATAAACTAAAAAACAAATAGTTGCCTTATTCAGGAATTTTGTGGGAAAACATTTTTTAAAAAGCTTGATTGTAAAGATTACTTTTAGCCTATTTGATTGTAAAGTCTAGTTATTTAGGAGTTTGTACCAAATGCACTGGTTGTTGGGGATTCAAGCATTTGAAGTAGAAAACTTCTAATCAGATATCATCTGAGGCACAGTGTGGTATAATGGTAGACTCGGGAGATGTGTTTTGCTTTTGCTTTTTCCCAGGCTATGCTTTTAACTAGTTCTGTTATCGTAGGTCAGTCACAAAGCCTTTGTAAACCAGCTTCAGTCTCCTCTCAAGTTGAATATAGGGTCTAAATGAGGGACTGCTAATCTTTTAAGAGTCGATCTCAAGGACAAAAATACCTTCTGCAGACTGAGCCTAAGTGTAAGCTGTGGGGAGGCAGTTTGCTTCTCTTTCACAGGCTGCTACTCAATTTGGGGGAAAAAACAGCTTTAAAGAGTAACTCGATTACATCCCCAACAGCTGTTCAGGGAAAGCTGGATTGCCTGCCCATGCTCACTTCTAGCACTGTCTGGCAAGTGGAGGGTGAAAAATGGCCATGTCATTAGTTCTTTAAGATGTGTCCTAAAGAATACCTACTCTAAAATATACTTAAGTAATGGATTTATCATTTCCATCAGCTTAGAAAAGGCTGCATATGCTATTTGCCTCTGGAAATTCATAACAAACCCTTTCTAGGAAAGCTCTGAAAAGTTCCACAACAAACAGTTCTTCATTTTAAAATCAAGCGAACAGAAAGTATATTACATGTGTATGATACTAGAAAGAATCAACTGGAACAGAACTTCTTGGAAACAAGAGCTGTGTCTTAATTCACCTTTCTGACCTTGGCCCTTAGCACAGTACCTGATACATGATAATGTTCACCTTTTTAAAAAAAAAACTGGAAAAGCCTGGAGCCTGGAAATATGGCAAATGCTTTTAATTAGGTCCTGCCTAGCTAAAGTAAGAAGTATTAAGAAAATGCAAGTGTAAAAGTAAAACGCACAGCCACAAAACAACAGTTTCCATAAGGACAGGTAAATAAAATCGAGCCAATAAGTTCCATGGCACCCTTTCCTTAGGCACTAAGGGGGAAAGCCGGAAACAAAATAGACTGCACAGGGCTTATGAAAGCACTGTGCTCCACACGGGCTCAATAAACATTAGCTGATGTTTCCCAGCAGTGTCCATAACTTATTTATCTAGCCACTTAGGTTCCCAATGCCTCAATTTCCCTGTCTATAAAATAACCAAATATTTACTGTAAAATAAAACAGCAATCCATACTCACTGAGGAGTTAGGAGGCTTAATTTATGTTTCAGAAGCATCTGGGAAAAGGCAGATGATAGATGGGAGTGTCGATCACCATCACCATCACAACTGCTATTGCGGCAAACAGGTTAGAAAGGCAGCGTGCCAGCTCGCCTGTTTCCTGTCATGGGAGAGGTGCCGTTTTTATAAAACCACACACTGCTCGGTCTCTTAGGGCATGGAGAGAAAGATAAGAATTGCTAAGTCAATAATACTGGCTATAGCTAAGTTCCAATAGTTAACATTTATCAAGATTTCCTTTCTTAATCTATGACAAATAGTTTTACCCAACACTTTGTATAAATGAAATTGGTTCCTAGAAAGAAGCAAGACATGAGTTTAGAAGAATTTTTAGGTACAGGTAAAGGTTTTGAACACAGAGTTGAGACAAGAAAAAAAGAAAAAGAAAACTTTAATTAGGATCTTGATGGTTTTCCATAGGTTCTTAACCCATCAGTTTGTAAATTACATGAGAACAGGGACTGAGGCCATCACTTTTACATCCCTACTGACTAGCAGAGCACATGGAATACATTAGGCACTGAGGAAAGGTTGAATGAAAGAATGGATGAATATCCGTGCCTCAGTGTTTTATTAAGCAATCACCAAAATCTGACCAGCTACATAAAGGGTCTCAGTAATGATTCAGTTGCTTGTAAAATGCTTTAAAGAAAAACTTTACATGTTACCATCCCCATCAGCAGAAGCCTGAAAGACAGGAGACGAGAGAGGGAAAAAGATAGCATCTATCTATTCTACAAAATGTCCACCAGCTTAATATATGATGTGGCTATCAATCTGTTCACCAGTCACCCCAATCCATTCTGAAGAAAAATCATTGTTTCCACCATAATACACTAAAACAAATTTATAAATGTTAATAAAATTTTTAAAAGGTCAGGTCACTACTTCCTGTAACATATGTCAGGGAGAACCTAATACATCTCAGTATCAGGTCATTGGCAGGACAGCTATGACATTCAAGAATGGAGAAAATGAAATTTTTTCTCTTTGAAAATTAGTTAACCAGCACATCCGTCTGCTCCCCCACTTGGCTGGCTGGTGTGGAGCAAGCACTGTAACAGGGGAAATTTATTGAAACATACCATTAAATCAATATGGCAGAGCACTCTGCTTTATATGGGGCTATAAAAGTCATGCATGTGGGAAAGCTGAAGGAAACAAACTGGCACTGAAAATAAGAACAGAAATGCTTATTTTAAAAAATAAAATGGATTGCTAGAATTTACAAACTTAGTAGATCAGGTATGCAAAACCAAGGTCTTGAAATAGGCCTTGTAATCTTTTCTTCTTAGGCTAAAATTAGAACTAGCCCTCTTTTTCAAGAATCGAGCCTAAATATGACAAACAAAAAGTAAGGGTTCTGGCTGGATTATCAGAAATTACTTTGGAAGAAGGTAATAAAACTGGATTTATAGAAGAGTCATACTGGGGCTTTATTTAGTAACAAGTGGAGGTGCTATTTTTTGGTAGATCATCCATGGCAAGTCAGAGGTGAAGAACAAAACTTGTCAAATCATTCTGCAGGAGAGTAAAATGTGTTCTGAATATTTGAGAGGCACATGCTGAAAATATAGGATGTGTAGGTCACACTGACATTCTGCATATTTTTTTCTTTTTTAAGTCCTAGATCAGGCCTGACTACCCAATATGATGTATATATGTAAAACCTATGGTTTCTAAGAGTTGAACCTAAGGCATTCATGTATGCCATTACCTAAATTTGTAGAATGTACTAGAAACATTGCTTTGAGAAGTCTTAAAAATAAATTTAGTTCAATAATTAAAAAACGTCTTGGAGAGCAACTGGTCTAATATCCACACTGGTATCATCAATTTAACTGTTTACAGTAGTTTATAAAGCATATTTATCCACAGGTATTTGATCCTCACAAGAATCATGTGCAACAGAAAAAAGTCAACTAATTTACCCCAGGATCACTAGGCTAACCACGTGAAACTCCAAAGGGGAGGAGAAAGACACATAAAGAAACAAGCTCCTCACTTAAATTAGGAATGGAAAGGAAATGCACAGAAAATGAAATCAACCAGCATGGATCACTATGATAAAAGTCTAAGTGTCGATGAGTAAAATAACAAGCAGGTAAGAAACTCAATTTAACAATTTGCATGATAATGCATATGCTTTGGAAAAGGAAACGGATGAACAACATCAGGTTGCTATTGGGAATAAAGGGCAGTACATTTCTATTTAATGGAGCAGAGTCCCCCATCACTCTGCAATAGCATAGGTACCTTTTACACTCAAGATGTATATATTTACAAAAAGGAAAAACAAAGACACCAGGAAAATCACCTTGAACTTGGCCTGCAGGTTGTTCCTTCCCATCTTTGGTTATGGTTTTGTGTTGCTTTTTCATGACCATTATCAAATAGAGGGAAAAATCCCCAACTTGCATGGCAGCTGAGCCTACGGAGACCCATTTTGTCACAGGCCATTAGTGTTCACCATTACACAGCCTAATGCAGTTGTCTGTTCCCTGTAGTGAACTCTGCACAGATTTATCTTCGGCTAATGCAGCAGAGCTAAGGGAAACTACTAAGGTCTCTGGATTTGTCTGCCTTCCTGGGACAGCATTTTTGAAACCATTCTGGGCCACAGGGATTTTACAGGAATGGAGATGGTAGTATGTCCTTCTCCCTTCACACTGGCTCTAATAGGCTATGGCTGTTTGCAAGGATAAAGATCTGGATACTCAGAGGCACCTTTGTTCAGATGTGGGAAATTGTCATCTTAGGATTGGAGCTCAGAAACCAGGAGAAAACCTGTATTCACAGACACATGTTTATTTACATAGTCTTATTTCACAACTCTGTTTCAGGTTCTGAAACTTCATTTATTCATTCCAACAAAATTCACTGAGGGCCTAGGGATGTGCCAGGCCCGATTTCTAGAGGACAGGGAAGTAACAACGAACAAAAGAGACAAAAATCCTTGCTCTTGTGCCACTGACATTCTTAGTGGGAGGAGACAGGCAATAAAACAGATAAGAGATAGAGTCCATAGATAGCAAATGGGGAAATGAAGAGCAAAAAGTAAAACATAGTGCAATTTCAAATAGGATAGCCAGGCAGGGTTAAACTGGGACAGTAACATCTAAGAAGAGCTCCAAAGGTATGAAGGTGGTGACTCACACGTATGGCCGGTGGAGGAACAGAGAGTAAATGTTCTGCTGTTCAACAGTTCAAGGATAAGTTGGGTCTTTTCAAACATTGTAAAGAATTCTGGTTTTTACTCAGCATGAGTTGCTATTGGAGAGTTTTGAGCCAAAAGGTTTATATGACATGACTTACATTCTAACAGGATCACTATGGCTAAAAGGGAGGAGAGCAAGAGATCAAGCATGAGACCAGATAAGAGCCTAATTCACTAATCTCAGCAAGAGATGATGGTGGCATAGACCAGGCTAGAACTCACAATGGTGGCTGAGCAATGGTTAGGTTCTGGGTAATTTTTGGAAAAACTAGTAGGATATGCTGATGGCTTGCTTCTGGATGTGAGAGAGATGACTCCTAGATCTTTGGCCTGAACAACTGGAAGAACAGCAGTGCCATTTATCTAAGTGGGGAAGGCTAAGGGGTAGCAGTTGGTGAACAGACGGTGTGAAATGTTGGGATCTCAGCTCTGGACATTTTGAAGTTGGAATTCCCATATGACACACAAACAGAAATGTCAAGTAGCTAAAAACACAATAAGGCTGAGTTCATTGGAGCAGTGCAAGCTGGAGATATAAATTTGGGAGTCAACAGCTTGAGAAGGTATTTCAATTCCTACAATAAAGTGAGATCCACAAAGGAAATAAGCGTAGATCAAAAAAGAGAAGGCGGCCAAGGACTGAAGCCCGGGTACCATAGGCTAAGAGGTCAGGGAGGCAAGGAAGAAACTCATGACGAACCAGTGACGTGAGAGGAATACAGACATCGCCCTGGGAGCCAGCCCAAGAGAGTCTTCTGAGAAGGAGGCATCGATTAACCACATTAAATACTACAGACAGCTTTAGTAACAAGTCAAAGCAGTTGGTCATAATAGTGGTAGCACTTTGTTCTGATGAGCAGGAAAAGCGGGGATCAGGAGAGAAGACACAGAAATGAAAAACTGAGGGTTATACTTGTCCCATGCTATCTCTGTTTCAATTTCAGTTTCTCTATTACCAACCCCCCCCACCACAAAGGAAATTAACAACCTTACATATGTCATATTTTATTTATGAGAATCGAGCATGTCTGTGAAATGTTATGAGATCTCAGTAAAAAGCATAGGAAATCTCACTCTAGATAGAGTCCACTAATACATTTAGCACATCACCTGATGCCATCTTGTATATACTCATTCTTAGTAAGTCTGTCTGAGCAAGATTAAAAAAAAAAAAATTCTGGTATTATTTTGCTGTTCTCAGTAAGGAAGACATCATGTTACTTTGTTTGACCTTTGTTTTATATATGTACTTAATAAATTTACTTTGGAGGCGAGAAGGAATGGGACAAAGAAATGAAGGAAGTATCACATAGACTCTCATCTGCTAAATAAATGTTCAAAACTACTGTGTGTGTGTGTGTGTTAGTCCCTCAGTTGTGTCCAACTCTTCGCAACCTCATGGACTGTAGCCCACAAGGTTCCTCTGTCCATGAAATTCTCTGGGCAAGAATACTGGAGTGGGTTGCCACTTCTTTCTCCAGAAGATCTTCCCAACCCAGGGGTCGAACCTGGGTCTTCTGCACTGTAGGCGGACGCTCTACTGGATGAGCTACTAGGGAAGCCAAAAATTAAGTTGGCTTTAGGTACTCTTGTGTGTGTGAGTTGCTTAGTCGTGTCTGACTCTTTGCAACGCCATGGATTGGGGCCCGCCAGGCTCCTCCATCCATGGGACTGTTCAGCAAGAATACTGGAGTGAGTTGCTATTCCCTTCTCCAGAACTTCCTGACCCAGGGACTGAATCCAGGTCTCCTGCATTAGGCAGACTCTTTACCATCTGAGCCACCAGGGAAGATTCAAGAACTATTATCTTAAATCAAAGTTTCACTTGCACACTTTGTATTGCTAAAACTTAATCATTCCCATCCTTGTCAAGAATCATCTGTATGTCTGCAATGCAGGAGACTTAGGGTGGGGAGATCCCTCGGTGGGGAAGATCCCTGGAAAAGGGAATGGCAACCCATTCCAGTATTCTTGCCTGGAGGATTCTATGGACAGGGGCGCCTGGACAGCTACAGTCTAGTAAAGAGTTGGACATGACTGAGTGACTAACACAGAAACATCTGTTGTCAACAATCACTAGTCCAGAAATTGTCATCTGGATAGTCAGAACCCCTTCTTTTCAAGGCATTTTCTTTTTCTACAAAACTTGCATATATTAATATCTTTCAAGTAACAAATCATTTCTATTGCAAATATTTAATTCTCTTGTTCTAAGAATCGTCTTGGAGGTAATACAAACAGAACACTTCGAACCCATACCTGTACCGTTTTCACCTATAAGAACTTTCTAAAGTTATGTGGTCACATCAAACTTCTGCTGAACAAGTAGTTCACTGCGTACTTTTTAATGAATCCTATTTGTCAAAACATAAACTGCCCAATAATCTACCTTGAAATACAACTTCTCACTTTTGTCTTTTACTTCACAAATATATAGTGCCTAACCATAAATAGCAAATAAAATATATCCACAGGGCCAGTAAAATGTGTATTTTACCACTTCTGTGTGAGCTTTCCACATTCTTTGTAGCCATCATCTTTTTACTTTTTCCCAGAAGAAGTGGGTAGAATACCACCATGGCTCAGGTTTTTGAGGTAGTTAGGAAACTGTATATAATTCCTCCTGTCTGGCTCAATGACCAAAGATGTGAAATGTGCCTATGGTTCACTGTGATTTTGTGTTTCTTTCTCTTGAGCAGCATCTCTTAAAGTAATAATTCCCAGTGCCCTACTCATTGAGGCCACAACTGCTCTGCAAACACAGAGCCACAGTGACAAGAATACACTTGTGGCCTCGGGCTGACCTCCATTCTCTCTCTCTGGGATGCTGCTGAAGCCCTGTGTCTTGCGGTTCTCTTAGGTCCCTCTTCCGAGCAACAGCACTACCCTGGCTGGCTTGAGTGGTGAGCTGGGAAGCAAAAGAAATTTCATGCCAGGCAAACTGTGAGCTCAAATCTCTAATTCACCACATGGTACTGTGTTCGATGACCTTGAGCTAATTACTCTGCCTCTTTCTCAGATTCCTGATTTTTCAAATCAAATGACTGCTCTGAGAATTAAGACTGGACGTGAAAAGTAGTTAGGACACAGCAGAGGCTTTAAAAAATGAATCATGGCAGTTCCCTCCCTGCAGGCTTACGGCTGACTTCTGCAGGTGACGCCGCCACCCGCTCACCCACCCTTCTGCACCTTCAGCAAGGTACTTGTGTATCCCCAAAGACTAAAACGGGCACTATGTCTCCCATAAAATCATCAGAGAGAATCAAGTTAAGAGAGGAAGAAAAGAGGAAAAGGAAAATACTGAACTGCCCTCAAAGGTTTAATATTGTTCTGATTGGATGCTTTGAAAATCTGCAGAGTTCCACCAGACCCATTGAGTAGGGAATTTATCTTTTCCATGGCTTAAAGAGATCAGTACAAAATAAAAATAATGAGCATTAAAGTGCCACACGCCTGTTATCAAGAGGCGTTTCGCAAAGTGTGGCAGAAACATTATCTCAGAGGGAGAGGCAGCTTTATGGCCATTCTTCCTCTCCACCTTTTATTCTCTTTAAAAAATTACTGCAGTAAACACAAGCACAGAGCCGCCCGTCTCTTCCCCATGTTTCCCTTCACTCTCGCTCACAGGCAGTGGTTTTCCCACATTCACCTTTGCTTGGAAAATACTCTGTAAAGAAATGACTGGAAACAAATGAGTCATTCTGCAGTCTATTGATTAAACCACACTGAATCAGGGTCACACCGGGTATGCTCTGGGGGAAGGGAAGCAATCAATTCAAGGCTGTGAAAAAAGTTAATGAAAACATGCGCAGAATTTCAGTCCTTTTTTTACCTCGTTTTGAACATTCAGGCTGTGAGTGCTGAACATATTGCCCAAGGGCAGTAACAAACTTTCTGATTGGAAAAGGGAAAGCATGTTATTAACCACATGATACTGAAGGTGGATAGTACACAGGTGTCAGGCTTCTTGAGTTTTTGAGAAAATGATGCTAGGGAAAGAAGACTTATCCAGAGAGGCAGACAATTCAGTCACACCTTACTTATTTCTGGAAAAACCCATGTAAATGAAGGCCGCTAAATGGGGGCAACAGGGGATGAGACGGTTGGATGGCATCACTGACTCAATGGACATAAGTGTGAACAAACACTGGGAGATAGTGAAGGACAGGGAAGCCCGGCGTGCTACAGTCCCTGGGGTTGCGAAGAGTCAGACATGACTTAACAACCGAACAACAGCCAACCAGCACTAAATGGCCACGTTTCCATTTAAAGTAAAGCAAAGAGGGTTTCTCAGGAAGCAGAGCTGCAGAAAGCTCATACAGTAAAAAGAATAGGAAAGTGACTGCAGCTTTCCTTAATACTGTGCTAAATGGGAAGTCAGTGAGACCAAATGACCCTAGTAGGTTTCAATCTTCAGGGTGTGCATGGGAACCACTTAGAGAGCTGGTGTAACACATGGATCTCCCACATGTCATTTCATTTGCACCATTATTTAACAGGTCATTCATCAGTTTAGTAAAGTGGGCTTTTTTTTTTTTTTTGCTTTTGTATTGCATATTTTTACCTACTCAGTATATGTATTTAGAATTTAAAAATAATTCTATTTTAGTTACATACTTTGGATATTTTCTATTTCTTCCAGTCTTCAATTTCACTCTTGTCTTTGCATAGGCAGAAAAGAAAATGGCATATTCCATGCATTCGTATGGAAGTCCCAACAAATGTTACTTTTGACACTAAAGGACTGATGCTGAAGCTGAAACTCCAATACTTTGGCCACCTGATTCGAAGAACTGACTCACTGGAAAAGACCCTGATTCTGGGAAAGACTGAAGGCAGGAGGAGAAGGGGATGACAGAGGATGAGATGGTTGGATGGCATCACCGACTCAATGGACATGAGTTTGAGTAAACTCCAGGAGTTGGTGATGGACAGGGAGGCCTGGCATGCTGCAGTCCATGGGGTCGCAAAGAGTCGGACACAACTGAGTGACTTAACTGAACTGAAAGCTTAAAATTCAGCCCTTAATAATTTAAATGTGAGCAACTGTTCTCCCAGTTCTTCCATACATCAATATAGGAGCCATTTTTCCTATGAGTTTACCATGAATGAGCCCAAAGAAACAGGAAAAGGAGAGTTGCTGAACCCAGTAGAGAGATAGGAGGATAGATACTCTACAACTATTATGGGCAGATTATCCATACATTCCCCTTACACCATCTCAGTGTGCTTTATCAGTAACACCCCCCAAATGCCAAGGCCTCTCAGACCATCTAAAATAGTAACCCATTTAAACTATCCATTTTCAGTTTCTGTCACAACAATCTCTACAAATATCATATACCCAGATCTTACTGTGTTTCGAGTACAATTCTAAGTAATTTAGGTAACTAACTTGGCTCACTGTCTGACAATGCCACTAAGCTAATGGCATTATTCCTATTTTACAGATGAAAAAACTGAGACTTATCAACACTCAGTAACTACAATGGGAATGGAACATTGATGGTTTGACTCTAACACCTGAATCTCAACAGTATTTTTGGTTAAACTTACAGCTCTAAGAATTTTAATGAATTTAAGGCACTCCTTTAAATTTCTGCTAAGGCATATTCTCTAACGCAGGACTGATTTTTATAAACCCTTATTCACGCACTCACAGAACTAGTGCTGAATGACAGAAATCGCTATATGATTTCTTATTAAGAAAAACTTCCACATAGTAGAAACTCTATTTTATGAGTCCCCAAGATGGAGGGGAACAGTTATCTATGAGGAAATTCATTTCTTCCATGACAGCCTGTATCTTTCCCAACTAGGTTTCTTAATTACCTCCTTCTCACCCTGGCCTAACAGAAACTGAATTCTTTCAGCCCTGATTTCTCAGCTGCCCGGGGCACTCTGACACCTTTACTCTTTTCCCAGGCCAGCACAAAGTTGAGAGCTCTGAACAGAGAGCACCCCACCCTCACATATTCCTAGTCTGTTCACTTCAAGTTCTGTGCAATTCAGAAACAGAGAAGTTCTTGGGAGAGTGACAACAGAAGAGGGTTCAGAAAGTTGGGCTCCCTTCTTGTCGGAAAAGAGGAAAGAGGAGCTAACTGTGCAGGGAAGAAAATTCAGCTCCACACAGAAAGGTATTTGGTGAGCTTTAGAGAGTTTACAAGCGATCAGGGGATGTTTGCAGAGCTGAGGACTCCGGGGCAGGAGGGGGGGTGGGAAAACTATTAAAAAACGTATCTGTCCTGTTAACCGGACAGAGAGGAGCAAGAGTTCAAAAAGGTAAATGAACTGCTGTGCCTGTGTGCAAATGAAAAACAATACAGAAATGGTGCAGAGCAACCCTGTCAACCCATCGAAAACTGAACTTGAGCCACAGCTCTACAACTAAAAGGGTGTGTTGGTATAGTGGGCATTTTCTATCTGTGTTAGACAAATACATTGAGGAACATTTGATCCTGGTAAATTGCACAGGCTTGCCTTGGCCTTTAGAAAAGAAAGTTCTGAAAGCTGGTTATGGTACTAGATGCCAAACCAATTTCATGAAATGAAGAATCTGAAAATATAATATCTACCTACAAACATAGAACATTCTTGGTGTTAATATTAATGTTTTCCTTCCTCTCTGAAGTTGCATTAGAAGATACACTCAGGCCCATCCAAATCTATGTTGTACATAGAAAACACTATCTACAACTGGTCCATGATGGATGAAACTGCATAGCTTCAAGGTTTCAGCACTCTTAAAGGATACAATCTCACTTGTTTACTTATTTTTCTCTCTTCCTCAAATGTACTCTAATCAGAAAATTAGAAAAGAGTAAGCATTGTTATTTATAGTTTTAGATTTGTCAAATTTCTCTGCCTGAAGATTTTTACTCTTTTTCTTCTTTTCAACCAGGAAAAGCCAGGATTACTATTTAAATCCAGAAAGGGTCCACTCTCATATACTGCCTGGTCTGTGAGTTTTTAAGATAATGTCACGAAAGCTATTTTTATTTTTGTATCTGCAAGTGAAAACAAAGACGGTGAATGAGAGTTTAGGGCATGGAGAAACAGTCAAAATGCTATTTAAAAAAAATAAAAACAGTCAATTGCTCTGAGGCCGATAGACAATGGGGCACTGGTCCTGGGGCTGCTTTTCCCTCATCAGCTGCTACCTTGAACCGCCCTCTCTCTTAACTACGCCTCCTCCTCGACCCTGTCCACTCTGCCACTCTGCTCCCCCTTCACTCTGGATCCGTGTCATTCTTTTCTTTTCAACTTCCCTCTCTCATTCTCCACTCTTTCCTTTGCTCCATTCCCTCTAAATGGCTTAGATGCAACTGAGATGCTCTAAGCACTGCAATCTCTATATTATATTAAAGACAAATCAAATAGCTTGTATTTCTCTAAGAACAAAAAAAAGAGAGAGAGAGAAAAGAAAACCACATTTCGCCAGTATGTAGCCTTTAATTCCTTTGGGAACAACCCAAAGAAGATATTCTCCACCACCTCCCATGTATCTTCACTAAAAAGACACTGTACCTTCACTAAAAAGACACTGTATCTTTAGGCTGTTTGTGAATGTAATAATTTCCCCCCCATGTATACATTTCACAAGATACATCCTTATTTGATAAGCATATATGCTGGTAGCTTTTCATTTATACTGAGACTATTAACTGTGGATGTCACCAGGACAAGTAACAGTTATAATCCAATACCATTATAGCCAAATTACCTACAAAAGGAAGCCAACCAGTTTTTCTGTTTATCTCAAAGCTAATTATAAGAAATCAATCTACGAAACAGTGTTTGCCCAGAGTTCTGGAATTACAAAGTAAGGTCCTTATGGGCAATTCTGGTAACAGAAGCCCTCAGAGTCATATTTAAAATCATCTTATTCAGTGAACAAGCAATCTACATCTTCCTAGCATGGTTTAATGCTATGAGGCTAATTCATACTATAAGTGATCCAAAGCTGACTTCTATTAGAATCAACAATCTTTTTCTTATGATAATGCAGTAATTTTTCAGACTAATGAATCATGATGTTTTTCTGAAAATGTTCAATTCACAACAAACATAGAATCTGTAGGGCTAAGCGAATATAGGTGCTGATTTTTTAACCATTTTCTTTTGACTTCTAATTTTTGGACGGTATCTCAGTCTTTTCCTCTGTATCCACTCAAGTTTGAATGAGAAGTTCCCACTTCAGTTCTGAGTTTTGATGTTCTGGGTTATGATGCCTTCCTTGGCCTGCACTCTAATGAGACTAAGGTTCCACACACACTGTCAATCATCAACATCAAATGCTGGGAGAGAGGAGAAAGTGCATTTTTATTACAGAACTCGGAGGCGGTGAATGACTTCTTTCAACTTTTTCCTTTCTCACATGGGGAGTATTCAGGACATAAGCCAAGAATCTCTTCGGTCAGAATAATGAAATCAACAGAGAAACCTCCACCACACCTTTTTTAGTGCTTCGGGGATACATAAGAAATGTGTGGGCTTTCCAGGTAGCACTAGGGGTAAAGAATGTGCCTGCCAGTGCAGGAGATGCAAGAAATGAAGGTTCCAGCCCTGGGTCAGGATGATCCTTTGGAGAAGGAAATGGCAATCCACTTCAATATTCTTGCCTGGAGAATCCCATGGACAGAGGAGCCTGGCGGGCTACAGTCCTTTGGGTCACAAAGAGTCAGACACGACTGAAGCAATTCAGCACGCATGGAAGAAATGTGTACTCCAGAAATCAAATGAACCCATCTCAATACTAACGAAGCTTTTTTATAAGGCAAAATGATAAACTTCTTTCTACTATAAGATAAAATAACCTAGAAAATAAAAGTATGTCTCCTGGCTTTTCTCCCTCTCTGAATTTCTTGTATTACAGCTATTTTATACATGAGAGTCAATTCTCCCCAAAAGTAAATCTCCAGCAGGGTAGGTTACTGATTACATTTATAATAAGAATACTATTGCTGATTAGGGTCCAAGACTGTATGAGAAGTCAGCCACAATTATTGGTATAAAATCTTAATATAAAATGTACTTCCCTGTTCCAAGGCATAATTACTGTAGTTATGGACCTTGAAATGGCCACTCCATTAGTTTTAAATGGTACTAACTAACATTTATAAATTAGATCCTGTGTAACACAGAGACATAAATAGGGATGGTGCAAAGTTTTGGCTTTTTCTCTAAGAACTTATCAATTTGATGATTAAAAATACGACTAAGTAGTCTTAAAGGGCAAATTTTCATTCTAGAAAGGAAATAAGCAACCTTAAGTTGCTGCCAGTGGGAGGAACAACTGAGTTTAAAGCTCCATTTCACAAATTAAATTCTGGCTGCATTTTAACATCAAGACTTTTTTTCCCCTTTCACAGTGCCAGAAATACATTCCAGAGCCAATGTTCTCAAGTGAAAACATACAGTATTTAGACAAGCAGTAATTTGCT
Organism: Odocoileus virginianus; assembly: GCF_023699985.2. Classification (NCBI taxonomy): domain Eukaryota; kingdom Metazoa; phylum Chordata; class Mammalia; order Artiodactyla; family Cervidae; genus Odocoileus; species Odocoileus virginianus. The sequence continues at coordinate 20,776,646 of NC_069674.1, forward strand.
AGTAATGTTTCCACATAATCATTTCACACACGACTGCTAATCATGCCATGTGAGGGAAATCTCTAAACTGGGGAACATGTATTGGCCATAAAATTAAAATATCAGACTGATAAATAAAGGAAAAATGGTCAAATAAAACACTCATTCTCTGCTGGTTCAGAGTATTCATAAATCTGTTTTGGCTTCTTACAAAAGGGTAGCAATCTGGAACGATGCCCTATCTTAGAAATATAAACACTTCCTTTCTCTTATCCTTGAAATGTTTGGCTAAAATTATTTTTCCCACAAGTAGTGAAATAATACTCAATTATTCCCCAGTCACTTACCACGCTAACCTCTAAGGATTAAGCTCTTAAAAAATTGTTTACTGAGGTCAACTCCAACAGTTTCCCTACCAAACCACACTCTCAATCTTAAAACCCTCTCAAGCCACTAATGGGCAGTGAGAGAGAGAGAAGCTGGAGCGACACCAGAGCTTCGGAGAGCATCCTCCTGTTGAGAAGCAATGCCTGCCATTCAAAGCATCTCCATTTTCCTCCTTGTGCACCAAAGGAAAGACACAAGAGGTGATGACTGAAAGTATTAGTGAGGTTTACACAGAGGAATGCCAAGAGAAACACTCTGAGTGAGCACACCCTCCCTTGCCTTCTTGAGAAACACAAATGAGCATGGAGGAAGTCAAGTTATAAATAATCTTTACTGGTAAGAAAGTAGTAACGCTTTACACATGGCAGGATCTGGCAGAGTGTGTTACAGAGCCAGCTCGTGAAATGCTTAGCTATCAAATTAATTCCAGTTGGCTGGGATATGAACCCTGTCACATATATTGAAAACTAGATGAAACATAACTAAATGTAATGATAAAGAGCAATGAAAGTGGTGCTGGAAAAGTCATCACGAAGCTTCGGGCTTGTGTAATGATTTTGTCAATATGTGGAGAAGAGAAATCCCATGGAACCAGAAGAAACCCCAAGGGGATTTTTGCAAACATTGGAGAGAAATTATACAAAGGGTTTGCAACATCAGTATTTTTTAAAAGGAGAGAGGGTATTCTTTTGAAATAATAAGCTCAAGAAAATGCTAAGCTGAATTCTAAAGCTGAAAATTATTTTCCTTTATAAGTGGTATTCTGAGATTAACCACACTACAAAAAAAAAGTCTACTCAATATTCACTGCAATCAATCCAACGCAGAGAAAAACCATTCATTTCTCTTTCTTCCTGATGTATAAGCTGTCTGATGGAAAAGCACTAGTATATAAACAGAAATGAATTAAGAAAAATTAAATACCTCTATTGCTTCTCTTTCATCAATTGTTTCTCCATAACTTTGATTTTTCAGCGGCTCCTCAAGCAAAATATAGTTGATTCTTGAACAAGTTAGGTTTGAACGATACGGGTCTACTTACAAGTGGTTATTTTTCAATAGTATATACTGCAATATTACATGGTCCAGGGACAGCTGGATCCAAGGAGGCAGAGGAACCTTGGATAGAGGGCCAACTATAAGTTATAGGTGGATTGACTTCTGCATTGTTCAAGGGTTAACTGATTAAACAAGGGTTAACTGTGTTTAATCAGCTGTTCACATTCCTTTTGGGAAAGTATAAACACTGAATGAACAATTAAGTAAATTTTAAAAATCTGAAAAAGATGTACATATATGTATAACTGAATCATTTTCCTGTACTCCTGAAACAACGTTGCAAATCAACTACACTCCAATATAAAATAAAAATTAACTTTGAAAAAACTGAAGTTTCTGAATCAAACTGCTAATCACTTAAACTTTTCCAGATAAATATATAGACGTGTCCATTCTTCTTCATGTAAGAGTGAGGATTAGCAAGATGACACAAACAAATGGTCTGGGTACATAAGAATTCTTTTGCTCTCCTTATGTCATCCTGCTTTAATGAACAAGAAAAGTATCATATACATTAAGAGAGATATGAGATTAAAGTCAATTTGAAATAACATTACGAAGACTAGCGTGTGCCGTGTCAGTTATGTTTGACTCTTTGAGATCCCAGGAAGTGTAGCCCGCCAGGTTCCTCTGCCCATGGGATTTTCCAGGCAAGAATACTGGAGTAGGTTGTCATTGCCTTCTCCAGGGGATCTTCCCATCCCAGGGATCGAACCCCCATCTCTTGCATCTCCTGCATTGGCAGGCAAATTCTTTACCACTGCACCACCTGGGGAGCCCCAAAGACAAGCATATCTGAGGCCAATATGATAGTCATCATAGCTCATTGAAAAAAAAAAAAAACAAAAAACCTACAATAGCAGGAATCATTGGGAAAATAATGTAATGCCATAAAACACATGGAAATGCATGCTTTCCAGAAGAAAATGCCAATGGAGAATGTTCATAAAGGTGATATTCTTCCAGGAAGGTTATTGAAACTTTTCATTTCACTTCATATCAAGAGGCAAAGCTAATGGGGAGATCGAAATGTTCTGTTCTAAATATATCCAAGTGCTAAGTCTTTCTTGCAATAGAAACATCTCTAATTTGTGTAGAGAAATTTTCTTTCACATAAATTAACTTTTAAATAGGCTTGAAAATTGACCTTGGGTAAATTTATACAATAATGGTTCCTAAGCTATGCAGATAATTACACCTAATTAACCAGTTAAATTCATAAAATTTTCTTTTAAATCAGCAAACTATTTTCAGATGTTTATCTTTTAGAAGTAAAACTAAGAAGGGCATCATGATGAGACTAGACCATCATAACAAAGTACTCTGAGTTTCTGATCTTAATCTCACCTGCTATTACTCTGGGACCTACAGCTAATCATATTGTGTCTTCTGCTCTTCATTTTTTTCTTTTATAGAAAAATCCTTTATTTTAACCCAGGAAGAAAGAATTCTGCTTATGAACTACTTCTGTAGAAGAGTCTTCAGTTCAGTTCAGTTCAGTCACTCAGTCGTGTCCAACTCTTTGCGACCCCATGAATCGCAGCACACCAGGTCTCCCAGTCCGTCACCAACTCCTGGAGTACACTCAAACTCATGCCCATTGAGTCGGTGATACCATCCAGCCATCTCATCCTCTGTCGTCTCCTTCTCCTCCTGCCCCCAATCCCTCCCAGCATCAGGGTCTTTCCCAATGAGTCAACTCTTCGCATGAGGTGGCCAAAGTATTGGAGTTTCAGCTTCAGCATCAGTCCTTCCAATGAACACCCAGGACTGATCTCCTTTAGGATGGACTGGTTGGATCTCCTTGCAGTCCAAGAGACTCTCAAGAGTCTTCTCCAACACCACAGTTCAAAAGCATCAATTTTTCGGCACTCAGCTTTTTTCACATCTTAGAGCCTGAGAAACCTCCCATTAGAAGGGTTGGATGGTATCACCGACTCAATGGAGAGGAGTTGGAGCAAACTCTGGGTGATGATGAAGGACAGGGAAGCCTGGAATGCTGTAGTCCATGGGATCGCAAAGAGTCGGACACGACTTGGTGACTGAACAACAATAATGTCAAGGTTTTGGGCTCTGGGGTACTTTTGCCTAGGCTTGAACCCTGGCCCTTCCATTTTCAACAGAGTGATCTTGGTTAAGCCACTTCAACTCTTTAGGCCTCAGGTTCTTTACCTATAAAATAAAGATACTCATAACCCCTGCCACATAGAGTTGTGGTGAAGAATCAATTAGACATAACCTTAAAATGTTTAAAAAACATAGCTGAGTATACCACTAGGACTCAATAATGTTATTTTTATTATTATTCACTTGAGACCTTTACAAGCAGACTGCAAAGGTGACACCCAGAATGCACACTTTGATGATAATTCCATCCCACATTACTCTATCATTTCTAGAATTCCAAATGTTTCAAAACTATTGTTTAGTCTTCAATATATAAACTGAAACAAACATCCAAGATGGAGACTCATCCCTCTTTCTGGGTACAAGCAGGAAACAATATTGGTGTTTGAGAAATGCAATGTTTGCATGGCATCAAACTTTTGGTGGCAAATTGGATGTGAGCAGCGCAAGCAAAATCACTAAGACTGCATCAATAAACTGACTCCTTATGACTTTAGTTATAGTTTTCCTGGAGTTTGCTGTGATAATGAACATAGACAGCATTGATCCATTAAAGACTACACCTGCTGCATTCCCTCAAGTAATTCAATCATGTTTGTTAGGGAGAAACTGTGAGTTATCTTAGGACATTCAAACACCAGCTTTCTCAGGATATGGTAATATATTTAAATTACAGAGGGGCTTCCTGATTGCATTAGAAATACATCCATCTTCCCCTTCTTGTCTTTGCAGAGGGCATGCCACAGGCTTCATCACAACCAAACGCAAACTTCTTGAAGGCTGGGATTGCTAATTATATTTAAAAGAGCAACTGGTTTCTTTCTCAGTAGTTATTCACTATCCACCAAAAATTATCTGAACTGTAGCACAAATAAATGTATTTCATCCCACTCCCAGGTAAACCCCTAGGGGATGCTTAACATAAGAATGGGTTTGGTAAAGAGTCTACAAGACTGAGAAGAAATTAAAAGGAAACATAAAATGAATATTTAGAAATATCAAGGTCTATTTTTCAGAGAAAGTAGAAAAAAGGAAACAAGATATAACTAATATTTGGAAGTAAAAATATCTAGTTCCCAGCAGTGCAGTTCACTTAAATTGCTAGAAAGATTTCAACGTATCAGCAGAGGCTTTCTTCCTCTCCCCAATCCAACTCTTAATAACACTTCCTGCAGACTCTCCAAAGCCTATTACAAAATGCTCCTAACATTTACATCTGTAATGGTTTTTCTCCTACAGAGAAGAGAAAATATGGGGAAATAAAAATTTTGACAGCCTTTGTGATGTTCAGTAAGGTGGAAAGATGTTTGCAAACTTCAAACCTGACTGACTTCTTGTCCTACCTTTTCTGACAGACGACATTAAACAAATGTCTCACACAAGAGGTACCTCTGGTTTGTGCACTTGAGTTTGGGGAGAGAGGAGGGGAGGCGCTTTATGTGCTGTCATGGGAAATTAACGGTCTACCTTAAGAAGTTTTACAGACAATCATTTTAAATCAAACACAGGCAGCCTGTCAGCAAGCATAAGCGCTAAAGAGCACAAAATGGGTGACTTTCTCACTTTGCTTCATCCTCATCTCTACAGCGACCTAAATAAGTTCTCCTTAAATAACGTTACCACCAAACACGTTTGGAAATTTTTTAATTTGTCTAAATTAAAATTACCTAATTAATTTTATCTAATTTACCTAATTAAATTTATCTAGTAAATTTATCTAATTAATCTATTTATGTATTTGGAAATCAAACAGATACCCAAGTTAAAGTCTTGAGTCTGAATAGAATCCAATTCCCTTCCTCATCCCTATTCTCCTTTTCCTAAACTTCACTAGTAATTGCAGATGTTACCATTTTCCCCTGAGACGATGGCCATTTTTCTAACATTTTCATTGGGTATGTGTATATTAATCTCAACGTAAGACTGTGTCCTGCCCTGAGCCATCTCAAGATGATGTGTTAAGTGCTATAATGAAGCTGTCTAAAGCAAAATAACTTTAAAAATTCACACACACAAAAAAATATTTCAAAAAATTCAAAAGGAAATTTAACTTACATCTTGCAAGAGTGGGTAAGTGTAAGACCAGATAAAAGCTGAGAGAGAAGATAAGACAGGTCTGAATCTCGAAGGACAAAGAGTATACCAGATAATGAAAATGAGAAGGTTGGCATGATTTTGATTCAGGTAGAAATAAATAACTATGGGCAAGCTTGGAAGATCTAAGAAAAGGAGAGGTCCAGTGAGGGTCTAGAGCATAAAAGGTGAGCACAAGAGCTGCGTGCTATGCTTCTGGTTAGTAGATCAGTCATGTCCAACTCTGTGCTATCCCATGCACTGTAGCCTGCCAGGTTCTTCCGTCCATGGGATTCTCCAGGCAAGACTACTGGAGTGGGTGGCCACTTCCTTCTCCAGGGGATCATCCTGCCTGAGGGATCAAACCCAGATCTCCTGCATTGCAGGAGGATTCTTTCCTGTGTGAGCCACCAAGAAGCCCAAGAGCTGTGTGGGTGAGGTCAGAGGCGGCCTTATGCTCTACAAAAAGGCATTCTGACTTGGATAGTAGACGACACAAAATCACAAAGATGAGGGGAAGCAACATGATCATTCTGGCAGAGGTACGGAAGATAGAGAAGTTTAGAGTGGAAACGAATTAGAAAGAGGAGAGAGTAAAGCAATGACAACATGTACGGGAAGGAAAAAATGGATTTGAGACATAATTGCGAAGCAGGATGGACAAAAATGAATGACAGTGCATGAAGCAGGTGAGGGGGATAGAGTTTTCTAGATGGACCCCAAGATATTTGGGGGTGGTGGTGTCTGGATGACTGAAGAGCTGGAGGCATCATCTTTCAGGATAGGCAATAAAGGAAGACGAGAAACAGAAGATGATTTGGGCGAGGCTGTAGGTATGTGTATAGGACTGGGGGTTGGGGATGGAAAATTTCACCAGATTATTATCATTTAGGTTTAGACCTGGACCTTTGGAGAGAGTTCAGTTTTGAGATACCATTTTGAAATTTATAGCTAAAAATATTGAATGGATACAATAATGGCAGAGGAAGCAGAAAAGAGTTAAGGAAGGCTCTGGAGAATTTGTGTTGAGTGAGCGGGTAGAGAAAATGGAATGTTCATGAGCCTGAGGACAAATGGTATGAAGAACAGGAGGTCAGAGATAGTGGCGATGGAGAAGCAAAGAAAGAAAAGGCTGAAATACAAAAGCGGCATCAGTTGTATAGAATATTTATGAAATCAGGTAAGACAAGGCTAAAACATACCTTGAGCTTTGGCAGTGAGACAGTGACTGGTCAGGAGTGTGCAAATGAATGGGAGGGGGAAGGAAAGGGGGAGCACAGGTTACCCTTGAACAGATTATGAGAAAAGAAAAGAGAAACTCAAGTGATAGGCTGGAGAGGTGAGGATGAAACACAGGATTAAGAGATTTTTATAAAATGGGAGAGGTTAAAATATTTATAGGTCCTGGGGAAGGAGCCAGTAGAGACGAAAAGACTGAGGACAGAGGAGAGGGAGAATCTAACAGAAAGAACAAGATCCCACAGGGCATGGAGGGAAATGGAATTAAGATCTAGAGGAGAAACTGCCTCTGAAAAAGACAAGGCTACACAAACAAGTGTGCCTCTATGACAAATAAACGCCTAAGAGTACAGAAGAAAAATTAAGGAAATTCAGCACTGGTGCGAGGGATAACAGACTTCTTTCTCACAGATCTTCTTCTTCTAAAATTACCAGGATGCTTTAATAACGAAAAAAGGTAAGGACAATGTCTGGCACACAGTAATCCTTCATTAAGTGTTTGTTGGAAAAAAGGAAACAAATGAGCAAAAAGTCATTAACAGAAAAATATGACTAAACAGAAGGATTTCCCTTGAAAATTCAGTTTAAGTACACGCAACTCCTACTGAATGTCAGAGCTGAATCTTGAAAAATCAGCCTGCCAATCAAAAAACATGTAAAAGAGAAAATGTAATGAATTAAGGTTTATAAAGCAGAGGGCTTCCAATTTTTAGAGAAGGATGTGGAGTCCTTTTTATTCTTCAGTGAAATGCTCATTTCAATTTGCTTGAAAGCTTCAAAATAAGAAAGAAGTGTAGATTCACTTAGATGCATTTTTGAGCATTGATGTACCTCTACCAACTCGCTCAGCATTTCTAATTTCATTTTAAAGAATGGATTGAGTCACCTCTTTTCATACAATTTTCTTTGCTATTCTTATTTCCACTCTGACATTGAAAAAAAATAAAATAAAATATGCAAATGAGATATTGGTGGCTTTGCTGATGCCAGGGCCCCAAACACACTGGGCAGAGAAAGAGAGCTGCCTACAGGCGGCAGGCATCACAGCTGACAGGGGATGCTCGTGGCCACTGGAGAGACTGCAGATGGATTACAACTCAGAAAACAAAGTGGCCATGACAAATGCAACTGGACAGAACATACTATGTTCTGGTAGCCAGGGAGCTAACCTGATGGCAGTGAACAATAGCAACTAACTAAGCCCAAGAGAGTGTAAAGAGTTTAAAAACACGTCTTTTTAATATGCAAGAACTAAAATGCAAGATTCCTACTGTGGGTCTACTATACCTACTATATTCATCAAGTTTTATTTTGTGCTTTTTACAACCTGCCCATCCACTTACCAACAGCTCATTTGCTCATTTACTCAAAGCACTTTTACTGTCTGTTACCAGCCAGAATCACATGATTTACCTCCTCACTACAGTTAAGGTAGAGCTTCTTGCCTGGGCCTGGGCTGGCTCACTGCTTCCTGTGGTATTTCTACATATTAATACCTTTTTCGGAGAATGTTGACTTAAGGTGCCAACTATCTTTCTTTGAAAAACATAAATCTTAATTATGAAGTTATATGATTCTCACTTTCCTTAGTGTTGAAATTCTTATTCTGTATTAAAACTGGCAAATGATGTTGGTTCCAATTATCTTTGTCATTGACTGATTCATAAATCCCAAAGTTTAGGAAATACAGAGTCAATTAGTTTTATTATCTTCCCTGGCTTTCACTTTTATTTCCCAGGCTATACGGCACCGTATATATTCATTATCTATATAGTCTTGTTTCTGGGCACCCCAACTGACCACCTACCTGGACCACCCCTCAGCATTCACCACCATCCCTCCCCTCCGACCCCACCCCACCCCCACCAGATCTCTTACTTGTTCAACTGGCCCTTTGGTCCCACAAGATAGGAAATCAGAAGATCTCTTGAAAATTTGCTTTGAAGCAGTTTAGATTGGTAAGTAGTACTTAGGCCCACAGAACTCTAAAAAGTTCTCATTTATTCCCAAACAATAATTAAATACTGCTTTTATAACTACAAATTGCAAATTTTGTTTTTATAACTACACATTTTATAACCATATACTGATACAATGACTGACATAAACGAACCAAGTACTGTTACTGCTTCCAACAACATGGTAACAGACACAGACATATAATGCTACACCAAAGAGACTTCTTACAGTATTCCATTTAGATAGAGTTCAAGCACAGGCAAAACCTATCTGTCTACAACTGAAAAAATAAGAACAAGTACCTCTCAGGGATGGATGTCAACTGTCAATAAGAGGAAGTTTTCTGGGACACAAAAAATGATCTATATCAATGTTTCACATATTGACCTGGGTTGTGGTTACATGTGAGAATATATATATATATATATATATATAACACATATATATATAACATATATATTACATATATATATAACACACACATATATAACATATATATTACATATATAATATATATATGTAAAAATTCATAGAAATATATGAATACACAAATATTGCAAGGATTTGGACACAATGATATATGTCATATTCTAATAAAAATTTAAAAAGAAATAAGCTTGCAAAATATTTACAGATTTTGAACTCATAGAGTCCAACTACTTCCCTGGTGGCTCAGTGGGTAAAGGATTCGTCTGCAATTCAGGAGACCTGGATTCTATCCCAGGGTCAGCAAGATCCCATGGAGAAGGAAATGGCAACAACCCAGTCTAGTGTTTTGCCTGGGAAATCCCGTCACAAGGAGTTGGACTGGACTGAGCGGCTGTCACTTTCAGAGTCCAACTATGTAAAATACTTGAGTATTCTTTCACTAAGAGCAATATCCTAGAAACTTTCGAGCATTACACTTTTTTCTTCCTGCTGTGCATCAGATACTTTTGTACCTATTTACAGTGTGGTAGCTTATAAAAATAGGCTCTAAAGAATGCTCATTGAGAATGTTCCTGGTGGTGCAGCAGATGGGAATCCGCCTGCCAATGAATGGGACATGGGTTCGATCCTTGGTCCGGGAAGTTTGCACACGCCACGGAACAACTAAACCCACAAATCACAACGACTGAGCCCACATGCTGCAGCTACTGAAGCCCGTGCATCCAGAGCCTGCGCTCCACAGCAACAGAAGCCACCGCATAAGAAGCCTGCACACCACAGTAAAGAGCGGACCCCGCGTGCCGTCAGCAGAGAGAGCCTGCATCCAACGATGAAGACCCAGCACAGGTATACATAAACAAATACAATTATTTTTAAAAAGAATGCTCATTGAGCTTAATGATAATAATCACCAAATCATTAGTATTCTCCCACAAGTGCTGAAAACTACTTAAGGACATCAAAGACTCGAGTATCTATTTCAATTGCAAAAAGAAAAGAAAGTACACACCCAGCATTTTCAAGTTCAAAACCACTGCTCTTACTCAAAACATGAAATTAAGGTAATTAAAAATTCAATCTTTAATGGCACTTCCATGTCAATTCTTTAAATCTGATTGTTGTTGCTTCTCTGGCTTGAATCAAGGAACTCTCCTTTCTCATTTATTAAGTAACAAAATCTCAAAAAACACATGCTTAGCTTGAGGTTTCTTTTTATTTTTTACTGCAAGAGGAAAATTAAAAGGGTTTCTTGGCCATAAAATGAAATATATTTAACTTCCTGTACAACGTATTTTTAAAAAATACTCAGCAGTATTAATGATTAAATGTTCAAATCACAATTACTGTAAGTAAGAAAATTGCTAATGACAAAGTATATGAAACAGCAACAGAGATCAAATGAATGGGGTTGGGGCCTCTGTTTTTGAAGAGGCAAGGGGAAATGGTAAAATAATCTTCCAAATGACACAGATAAACAGTGTACAGTCAACACATGAAGGAATATAAGTTATTAAAGGGAGAGACCATGTTTTTCCTCTAGGTAGTCATATGCTATTTCTGATACCAAATTATATTATCAATTTAGGTCTCAAAATCAGATGTAAATGGGCTTCTGGCTGGAAGGAAACGTATTTCATTGAATGCTGAATAAGCATATTTTGGCTACTGCAGCACAAGACAAATACATGTTCAGAATACATAAAAAGCAACACACAAATTAGGTAAACATTTTGCGCTGGAAAGAATCTCCTCTACAGTCTCGTATATGTAAGCTTCCAATAAGGTCAATTGAGCATTAGAAAACTTCATTGATAATAAGAAAATCTGCAACTAAACTATCAGCTTAAATTGAAGTCAAAATTATGGCAGCAATCATGATGATTTTAGGTTCATCTGAAAATATAGTTTTAGTCCCATATTAGCCTTACAGCAGAAGCAAGTATGCTTTAATTTTGTCTTACAAGTCACCAAAAGGGTTAACTTACAACACATGCACCAGTTACTGGCACAGAGGGGGGAAAAATAGAAAAAACAGGAGCAGAGAAGAAAAAAAAGAGAGTAAAAGGAATTCCACTGTCGAGAAGGGTGCAGTTCCTCTAACAACTGCTCTCTGTACAGCCAGGATCTGAGTTTCTCTCTTATCCTTGTTGGAAAGAAGAAAGTCAAAGCTGTAATGACTTTGACCAGCCAGACCTGGTCAACTGTAACACCTTAACTTGATCAATGATAATCGTAAGCACTAAACTGAAATATAAAAATTAACCTGAATGAGCAAGACTGGAAGAAACACTTCTAACCAGAGTTCTGAAGCTGCACAGTATATTAGAAAGACTTCCAATCACAGACTTAAAGAATGTAGATCTCACAACTCAGCACCTTGTTAATTGCACCTTGAATCCATCTTTTGATTAAGCATCTCTAGAAAGGATACTGTCTTCCAAGGAAATTTTTCCAATTTTTGAACTGCTTTATTCATTAGAAAATTCTCACTATGTAGAGTCAAACCTCTTACACCTCCAACCAACTAGTTCCACTCCAGATTTATGAAACAACAAAAAACAAAACTGCTTTATTTCTTTTAAGTGGCATTTTATACATTTGAAATCAGGTAGCAAATCTTCTGTTTTTCACTAACATTTTTTATTTTTCCTGCTGTTTCTCATAAGGATCAGCCAAGGCTTTTCTGCTAATTAGACTGGCCTGTCTTACCTCTCTTAACATTGTTGCTGAAATGTGCACTGACATGTGGATTGAAACCTTGAGGGACTTACCACTTCATTCCATTAATACAAAATTGCTAGTTAGTTGCAATCAGTGTTCAGCCATATACCATTATCATATTTTGAAAATACAGAAGTTAAAAAAAAAGCTTCAAAAAGACATTTTTATAATCTCCAAAGGTTACTTAGTTTGAAGATTAAAAGCATTTAACATTTACTGTATAAATTCAAAAATACAATATATAAAAATAATATTATATAAATTCAAAAGCAGTGACTCAAATGTGGGGTTTGAAATCTAAATATACCACAACTCCAGTGTTTCACAGGCCTTCACAGGTCAGACACTCTGAAAAGACAGCAATATTTTTCATAATTCTGAGGACAGGGGAAAAAAAAACATTGTGTTTCATAAAAATGCAACAGGGTAGCCACATTTCCTCTCATGCATGAATAATGTATGATCTACAATGTTATTTCCTAGACTGTCTAATCACCAGCATCTTTCAAAATGTCTATATAAGCTTTAGCTCATTAAGAACAAACATGTTATCTGTATAAAAATATCACATACCTGTGAAGACTCAGAATAATATTCTGCCAAATGCCAATGCACACATCAAACTGACATGGTGGGCCAAGTTTTGTGCATTTCTCCAAGACAAAAATATTGAGAAAGAAATACAGAAGGATGACTTCTGCTTAAGACCTTCACACTTACTCTAACAATCAAACATACACTCTCACAATGTATCTACGTAACTATCGATCTAGTATAAAGAAAGAATCCAGGGGCTATGGTACCCTTGTAAATAAAGTAAAAATAACAACAATGAAAACAACCTAACAGAATCAGAAGCTACCTAAGAAAGCTTTTAAAGCAAGGTTGCTTCTATTAGAAAAGGTTTTATAACCTTGAAAAGGGTTTTCATAATTCATGAAAGAATAAGGAAAAAGTTATTTTATGCAACCATAACCTTTCAATATAGTAATAAGAAAGAAAAGGTGAAAGAAAAAGGATCTGCTTCCATTATATAACCACTAAAAACAAAATATGAGTCTAAAAGATTAGCAGTTTAGGATCAATGATATTAAAAAAATTAATTTCCAAATTCACTTTAACATTGTGGTATTTTAGCCTTTAACAAACACTCTATAGTTACAATAGAGATAAAACAATATTAAAATATATTTGTGTATATATATACACACAGACACATATATATACACATATATATTTAATGCACACATATATGAAATATATACACCATTTTTAGGTACAAAAGAAAGTGATCTATTTCAATATCATTACTAAAACATTTCCCTTTATATTTTTATTCATATTTGATAAAAAATTCACCTCAAATAAACAAATAATTGCTAAGCACTCCTATAAGTTACCTATTAATTCTTTAAACAAATATTTACTGGGTACCCCATTCACACATAAGATACATGTGAACCACTATCCCTCTTACTGTGGAAGTAATGTTGGGAAAATATATGGGAGAGAAGATTACGAAGGGCAGAAATCCAGGATATTATAGGATTGCAGACTTGGAGTTCTGAAGATATAAAACAGTCTTACCAAATTAAATCACTTATAAGCAAGTCAGTACCAGAAAAGGTTGAAAAGACCTTTTGAGCTAGAGCAGTTTAGACCAATAATCTGCATAATTCATAGTTTTTAAGTGATTATTCCTGAATTATTCTCTATAAAAAACTTAGATTTGTTGGCAAAGCTTATTACAAAACTACCACACAAATAAAAACCTACAAAACTTCTGCAAAGCTGCCCACAGAACCATACTACCTCTTCAAGAGAAAACAATAATTTATAGTTCAGCCACAACTATTTAAAAACTCTCATATATGGAAAGTCACACAGAATAACTCCTTCATAATCACTGCACATGGTGATTGCAGCCATGAAATTAAAAGATGCTTGCTCCTTGGAAGAAACCTAAACAGCATAATAAAAAGCAGAGAGAATACTTTACTGACAAAGGTCCGTCTAGTGAAAGCTATGGTTTTTTCTGTAGTAATATATGGATGTGAGAGTTTGACCATAAAGAAAGCTGAGTGCCAAAGAATTGATGTTTCTGAACTGTGGTGCTGGAGAAGACTCTTGAGAGTCCATTTTGGACAACAAGGAGATCAAAGCAGGAAATCCTAAAGAACATCAGTCCTGCATATTCATTGGAAGGACTGATGCTGAAGCTGAAGTGCCAATACTGTGGCTACCTGATGCAAAGAACTGACTTACGGTAAAAGATCCTATTACTAGGAAAGACTGAAGGCAGGAGGAGAAGGGGACAACAGAGGATGAGATGGTTGGATGGCATCACTGACTCGATGGACATGAGTTTGAGCAGGTCCCAGGAGTTGGCAACGGACAGGGAAGCCTTGTGTGCTGCAGTCCATGGGGTCGCAGAGAGTTGGACATGACTAAGTGACTGAATTGAACTAAACATCTTGATAGGCTAATGGCATAAGAGCATTTGCTCAGTATCTTTGGATAGTATTGTCAACATTTTGACCAGTGTCAGAGATTTATTTTCGATTTCAGGAAACATAAGTTTAGGAGGGACAGAGGACTTCTACTGTACCAAAGAGATGAATGTTAATGGCTTCACCCATAAAAAGAGGGCTTTTTACACATTCAAACTGCAGTAACATGAAGTCTTAGAAAATAGTTTTTACTAACAGCCATTCTCTGAGGCTATGAAACAGTTCCCTACACAGCTGCTAACTGGCAGCTTCTATCATACATCTGACATGATTAACTTTTAGAAGCTATTCTTCTCCATAATTATGGACAAGAATGATTAGATGGTATGATTACAATTACCTGTCATTCCTACTGTTGTTTGCTCAAAGAAAGGCACACAGAAAACCAGAAAGACACTGTCAGCAAAACCCACGTGGCCATAAAAGTTTCATCCCCCTAACCGACCTAAATGCCAGCTTTCTCCTTACTGACTAATAAATATTTTTGCTTCTACCCAGGAAGTATTTAATTGCTGCCTGATTTAATGAAATGTGGCTAAAAATAGTGAAAAATGCTCACAGCCCACATACTGAATATTCCAGTTGTGTTCAACAGAGTAAGCATCAGTGACATTTTTGCAACTTTAAATACCATCATCATCCACTATGTCTCCAGCCTCTTACATCTGCCAAGTCACCCCAAGACTACAAACATCTGTTCTTGCAACCATCTCACAAGAAAGGTACTTCATAAATGCAAAATGCTCATTATCCTAAAGGGCCAAATGGCTTTTAAAGGCTGGTTAAAGCAAATAAGCAAAAGAAACAATGCATTGTCATTTGGACTTTTCAGATTTTAAATGTCAGGCCTTTGGAGTACCGAAATACTGTAAAAAGCATTTCCCAATCACAAAATTGCAAAACTTTGAAGGCAGTAAACAAAATTTAGACTCCTCTACTTTATAGATATGAGAAACGAAGACACACAATGCTTTGACCAATATGAAACACTACAAAGTGGTCACTCATACCCACTCCCCCACACCCACTTTTAATGGTCTGTCCTCTCTACCATGCAGTATACAAATCTCTTTTCCATTGAAACAATGGCTTTAGTGCTTAAAGAATGATCAAATAAATCAGTTAATAAATTAAATCACCAAATTTGTTCTAACTGCAAAATTTAATGTACATTCTCTGCAGTAATTTTTTTTTGCAGTAGATAACTAAGAAAAGATGATTTCATAAGGGCGAGACCCTAATATAACAGGACTAGGGTCCCAGTTAGAAGGGGAAGGGGCTATGTGAGGATACAATAAGAAGACTTCTTTGAACTCCTGAGTTCTCATGTCTGACTGGCTCTAAACACTTGGAATTTCTGTTTCTCAAATGATGATGCACTGGCATTAAATCCCACGACCTTTCTTTGATGAGTCCACCTTTAAAACCAAAAACCTACACACAGATATGAGATGGTGAACACAACAGTCAAATGCACGGTTTTGATTTCATTAGAGACACATTAGTGACAAGCCACATTAATGCACCTAATTATTCCAGAATGCATGCAATAATAAATGCATGCAGTAAAGAGAGGTAAAGCTTTAGACTGTTTTCTAAATACTTCAGTTAGATGGCTGCAGTCAATTAGTTCTTCAAGTAATAACTCTATCTTCACCCATTTTTTTTTGCTATAGGAAAGAATTGTACTAACAAACCTTGTCATTGTTGCTTAGTCACTAAGTCATGTCCAACTCTTCAGACCCCGTGAACTGTAGCCCACCAGGCTCCTCTGTCCATGTGAATTCCCAGGCAAGAATACTGGAGCTGACTGCCACTTCCTACTCCAGGGGAATCTTCTGGACCCAGGAATTGAACCCAAGTCTCCTGCATCTCCTGCATTTGTAGGCGGGTTCTTTGACACCGAGCCAGCAGGGAAGCCCACTAACAAATTTAAGGTACAATATAATCTGTTTTTAGAGAATAAAGAATAATAAGAAATTAAGAAAATAGATAGGGAAAAATAAATTCTCACTCTCTCTGCGACCCCCCCCCCCAAACAGCAGCCACAAAGTAATTTCAAAGTTCCTAAAATGGCTAGATTATGTATTAATTATAACTGAAACTTATTACTCTATAGCAAACTGTGGTTAATACCTCAATAAAATACATACTTTTTTGGTAATGGAAATGGCAACCCACTCCACTATTCTTGCCGGGAAAATCCCATGGACAGAGGAGCCTGGCAGGCTATAGTACATTGGGTCACAGAAGAGTCGGACACGACTGAGTGACTTTACTTTACTTTATTTTTAACTTTATTAACTTTTAGATGATGATTAATAATTACCATAATGCAATTACTCAAAAATAGAAATTTTTGAGAAAATATAAATTCATGGCAGACCTAGACAAAAGAAGGGAAACATGTCATTCAAGTTTCAACATTAATGTATCTTCCTTCAGTTCCCCCAATTCACTGCCTTTAAAATAAAACCAGTCTATTAGAGCAAATTCATCCATGGTCGGGAGTTGGGGTGGGGCAAATATAAGTCCTATTATTTTTTAGGTTTATATTTTGGTCAAAGTATCTCAGAATCTACCTAGGTATGGCTAGAAATTTTTTTATTTCAATATGCTTTTGTTCATTTTAGACCCACAGGCAGAAAAACTGATTAGATAACCTCTCACCATTAAAAGCTTATTCAGGGTTTAATTGCACACAATATCTTGTTAGGCTGAGTAATGCAAGCATGGGCAGATAAAGGACAGAAACAGCAAGGATCTAAAAGAAGCAGAAGACATTAAGAAGAGGTGGCAAGAAGAACTACAGAACTATACAAAAAAGGTCTTAACGACCCAGATAACCACCGTGGTGTGATCACTCACCTACAGCCAGACATCCTGAAGTGTGAAGTCAAGTGGGCCTTGGTATGCAAACCTACAAACAAAGCTAGTGGAAGTGATGGAATTCCAATTGAGCTACTTCAGATCCTAAAAGATGATGCTGTTAAAGTGCTGCACTTAATATACCAGCAAATTTGGAAAACTCAGCAGTGGCCACAGGATTGGAAAAGGTCAGTTTTCATTCCAATCCCAATGAAGGACAACGCTGAAGAATGTTCAAACTACTTTATAATTACCTCATATCACATGCTAGCAAGGTAGCTGTCAAAATCCTTCAAGCTAGGCATCAATAGTACATGAACTGAGAACTTCCAGATGTTCAAGCTGGATTTAGAAAAGGCAGAGGAACCAGAGATCAAATTGCCAACACCCACTTGGTCACTGAAAAAGTAAGAGAATTCCATAAAAACATCTACTTTTGCTTCACTGACTGCACTAAAGCCTTTGTGTGGATCACAAAAAGCTGTGAAAAATTCTTAAAGTGATGGAAATACCAGCCTACCTTACCTGTCTCCTGCAAAAACTATATTCAGGTCAAAAAGCCACAGAACTAGACATGGAACAATGGACTAGCTCCAAATTGGGAAAGAGTACATCAAAGCTGTATACTGTCACCCTGCTTATTTAACTTATATGCAGTGTACATCATGCTAAATACTGGGCTGGAAGACTTGCGAGCTGGAATCAAGGTTGCAGGGAGAAATATCAACAACCTGAGATATCCAGATAATACCACTCTAATGTCAGAGAGCAAAGAGAACTAAAAAGCCTCTTGATGAGGGTAAAAGAGGAGAGTGAAAAAACTGGCTTAAAATTCAACATTCAAAAACTAAGTATATGGCATCAGGTCCCATTTCACATCTTGCATCACTTCAAGGCAAACAGATACAGAAAAAGTAGCAACTGACAGATTTTATTTTATTGGGCTCCAAAATCACTGTAGACACTGCTTGTAGCCACACAATTAAAAGATGCTTGCTCCTTGGAAGAAAAGCTATGGCAAACCTAGACAGTGTATTAAAAAGCAGAGACATTACTTTGCCTACAAATGTCTGTATAGTTCAAGCTATGGTTTTTCCAGCAGTCACGTATGGATGTGAGAGTTGGACCATAAAGAAGGCTGAACACTAAAGAACTGATGCTTTGGCATTGTGCTACTGGAGAATACTCTTGAGAGCTTCTTGGGAAGCACAGAGATCAAACCAATCAATCCTAAAGGAAATCAACCCTGAATACTCTTTGGAAGGACTGATGCTGAAACTGAAGCTCCAATACTTTGGTCACCTGATGTAAACAGCCCACTCTGGAAAAGACCCTGATGCTAGGAAAGATTGAGGGCAGGAGGAGATGAGGGTGGCAGAGGATGAGGTGGTTGGATGGCATGATCGACTCAATGGATGTGAATTTGAGCGAATTCGCAGAGATGATGAAGGACAGGGAAGCCTGGCATGTTGCAGTCCACAGAGCAGCAAAGAATCAGACGCTACTTAGTGACTGAACAACCTCAAAAATGGATACATGAATGACTACAGGAGAAATGAGAAATGGTTTATGATAGTTATCAAAGTAAAATATACTAGTAAGATAATGCACACTGATTCTTCTCACTGTCAACACTAAAATTTTAAACTTCTTTATTTTTTGGCCACACTGCAGGGCTTACAAGATCTCAGTTTCCTGACCAGGGATTGAACCTGAGTCGTAGCAGTGGAAGCCCATAATTCTCACTACTAGGCCACCAGGGAGCTCTCATAAACTTCTAAACTTTAGAAGAAACAATAAATTCAGTAATCAGCCAATGCTGAAGTGTATAAACTAAAATTAAAAAAAAAAAAAAAAAAACACTAAAAGATCTTAGTCATTTAAAGTTCCAAAAGCCCATGGAACCATGAGAAGCAAGGTTAAAACCTGACCCAAAGGCTAATTTAAAGTCTATAATGATCATTTGCTTAGGAAGGAATTAAGTCACCTTGTAGACCACTTAACAGTCTTCTGACTTCCACTAAGAGTTACACAGAGAAAGAATAATTAATTATTTGCATTATGCAACAAAATTCTCTCTAGTTCCAATCAATAATCAATTAAAATACTGAATAAAAAAAGAGGCTAAACAAGTAAATAACACTGGTAAAAGTATTATCAAGCTGTAAAACAACTCTCTAGTGAAACAACATAAATAAAAAAGTAAAATAAAGAATTGTCAGGAATACATTCAATCCTACCAGTATTTCTACCAGAAATGCATTATTTAGTGTGAAATAAGTATATGCATTTTTTATTCTCCTAACTTCATGTTTAAAAAGAAAAAAATAAATTTATGGGGAAAAAAAAATCTTGAGAAGTGACAATACTGCTAATGAAACTTCCCAAAGATTTCTTCCATAGTTAAAAACAAATGTAAATATTAGGATTACATTTATTGAAGCAATAGCACAGTTGGCAGTAAATTATGGTGTTTGATCTAGCTCAGAAGATGCCTATAATAATTAAGCTATCTTCCCATTTTCCTAACAAGTAGGAACACTGACTAAGTAGAAATCAATTGTAATTGGAAAAGCGTTAAGTCCTAAACTAATTACCAAACTCAGTTGATATATATGATAGTTAATTAATTTAGAAATTCTAAAAGTTGCACTTAATATATATATGTGTATATATATTTATATTTATCTATATACACACACACAGCATGTAATGAATTATATAAATTAATTGACACTATATATTTCACACAGCATTGTGGAATCTTAGGTCCCCAACCAGTGATTTAACCTGCAACCACTGTATTGGAAGTGCAGAATCTTAATCACTGATCCACCAAGGGAAGTTCTTAGAAGTTTTTCAAATGGAAGTATCACAGATTCTTATTTTCTTAAATCACATTATCACAATAAACTAAGCATTGTGATAGATTTCATTCTACTCACCAAGTTTTATCCTTCAATATATAAAACCATATTGATTGATATAATGCTTTTCAGTTTTTGTAAGTCATTATTTGTTCAGAGAACTGCTAATTCTCAAAGGATATTCTCAAAGTCATCAGTTTAAATCAGTGAGACAGATCATGGGTCTGCAATTTTTTCCTGTAAAGGGCCAGTAAGAAAATATTTTTGGCTTTGTGAGGCATATGGATTCTGTTTCAAATATTCAACTCTGTACCTAGAGCCCCAGAAGTGCCATGGGCAATACATAAATGGATAAGCATGACTGTGCCAATTAAAAATCTACTTACAAAAACAAGTGACAGGTTAGATTTCTCTATGGGTTTTGCCAACCCTGAAATAGTTAAGGAGGGGAAGAGAGGGATAATAACAAGGGGAGGGACAGGGAACAGGAAAGAAAGAAGATCAAATAAACATAGTTATGAAGTATTACTCTTGAGACTAAGTAGCTACATAGGAGGATTGACATTATTTTTCTATTGACAACTTTGATTGTGAGGCCCTATAAAACACAACAATGTCTTTTTATGACTTGTTTCAATGTTGACAGACCTACTGGCATTCAGCATATCAGCATAAATAATGAAAATATTGATCTTCAGTAAGTACATAGGATTTGACTTACCTTAATAATGGATGGAATATGACAGTAATATTTCTGGCTCCAGGTTTGCAAACAAATTTTGTTCCTCCACCTTCAATTAAGTTGTCATCAGGACCCCCTTTCAGGAAAAAGTAAAAGAGAGATTAGCTTATTAGAACTTAAAAAAAAAAAAGCCTATCAGATGGATGTTATCCTATCATAAGGAAGATCAACTTTGAAAACAGCTGCCTTTAATGTTTACAAAATTATTTTGAATGACTTGATCCAGTCTTCCTCATTAAACAAGCAATGGATTAGCATTTTTCACTTTGGAGTGAGAACACGGAAGCGCAGTAAGAATAACTATTTAGTGTCAGCCTTTGACAGCACAGTTCAGAGGAAGGAAGACGGGCCGCTCAGGCTTGTCTAGGTAGGGCTGCAAAGGTTGGAGCACATATGAACCTAGCCAAGCCCATTTCATCAAATCTAAAACCCCATTAATTTTAAGATACACTACTCTTATAAGCAACAATAAGGAAAAAGAATCCTGCTAACTAAAGTATACAATGCTTCCTTATTAGAATTTTCTTTTTCTTATTCAAAGTTCTTTATTATAGTTTACATTACAAAACTAGGTTAAATAATTTATAAATAAACTTAAGACTTTATTAAGATTTGAGTACATCCAGTATTTTACTTCAAACTGCTGATATCCATTCTGCAAGGTTTAATATTGATATGTTCTTGATGCTATTAGAAGGTTTAAAGAGAAGGTGTTCTCATACCAACCAAGATTCATACTCTTTCCTCATATGGTCTTTAACAGGTTCACTAATTGAAATACTGAAGGGTTCAGATGTGAAGAATAACCACTCAGCTCACACATACTGAGGCAAAAACAAGTCATTATGACTATTGTCCTGTTAATAGCCATTAAGACATCACTAATTGAAGATATGGCCTAATTTCAGAGTTGACAATGTGACAAATGTACATCGACGGCTGTGGGGAGAAATGTTCCCCCAGAATCCTGTTTCCTTGCATTAAAATGAAGCTCAATTGAAGTAATCTCTGGCCTCTCTCCATCTTTCACTCACCCTGGCAGAGTAATCTCCTTTGGTAAAACTGAGAAGAAAACACTGGGCATGCACAGCTTAGCAACATTCTTATTTCACTTCAGAAATCAGAATGCCTATACAAGGTCAGTATTGTCTCACTAAGTTTAGCAAATAAAGGTCTACCTTGTCAGAGAAGGATGAAATAGTCTAGCACCTTTTAAAAGCAAGTAAATTTGTCTAATTCTGATGTTCAGCAAGCAAACACATTTTGCTCTCAAACTAGGTTACACTTTCAGTCTGCCTTCTATCAACAGAAAAGTGGAAGTGGTATTTCACCTTCCATTTGCTTACATACATTATTTCACAATAGTATCAGAACTCTAGATAGGGAAGTCTATTTAATAGACTTTCTTAAAACCCTAACAATCTACACATACAATATTGCATTTCATTTTTTCTGAATTAAATAACTTCTTTTTAATTATAGTTCTTTGCATGAGAGCAAACATAACTGAACCTCACCTGATTTACTATGTTTTAATGGTCTCTGAGGTATCTTAGAAACTGACTGATAAAAACATGTGAAGCTTAAGAAATCTATAGCCTGGATCATCAAGACTTCCCAGAGGCATCAGAGTTTAAACAAATCCCATTTGGATTAGCTGTTTCCACCAATGAATCAAAGAATGGTTTTTCTTAAGAAATACAGAAAATACAATGACACGTACAGCACTTGATTCAAAATCATGAGCTTTTTGTTCTCATTTGGGAAAAAAAAATGCATCTTGTATTATTATATTTTCATTGGAGATATCAGTGTTCTGCTAAGTCAATGATTTTGCTTGGTTAAAAGTAAAACAAGAGAGTCAACACTACAACAAACACTACTCCTATAATAAAAATCTTCCTCCAAACTTCATATGATTTGGTTACAGACCAAAAAAAAAAAAGCACAGAATAATAATATCTTTATTAATACTTCTCAAGATCATAAAACCAAGTCACAACGGAATCACCAAGGAAACGTGCACATGCGCAGAAGAAACCAGGTTAAATTCCACACTCTAGGAAACACATAAATGATTCAAATGACTTCCTACAAAACAAATAAATCTACAAAAATAATGCACTAATCTACTCAATATGAGTATGAGCATATCTTCAAAGGATAAATATGAGTGGACTGCATGCTTTCTAACGGTTTCTAAAAATTCTGAAGATTTCTGATTTTAGATACTCAGTAACTACACACAGGCCTGATTAACACAGCTCCAAACTAGCATCTTCATGGACACTGAACACACTGTATGATGACTACCTCAATGCTCCGGCCCACACTGGGCTCTATCTGGGGAGACTGCTTGTCTCTTACCACTCCTTTAGGGCCCAGGAGGTATAGCCCAAACTGTCAGATGCCCCTCTCCTGATGTCCACAATGCCACTCATTCAGTTACGTCGCTCAGTCCTGACCCCACTGACCCCAGGCACACCAGGCCTGCTTGTCCATTACCAACTCCTGAAGTTTACTCAAACTCATGTGCATTGAGCCGGTGATGCCATCCAACCATCTCATCTTCTGTCGTCCCCTTCTCCTCCTGCCTTCAATCTTTCCCACCATCAGGGTCTTTTCATATGAGTCAGCTCTTCACATCAGGTGGCCAAAGGATTGGAGTTTCAGCTTCAGCATCAGTCCTTCCAATGAATATTCAGGACTGAATTCCCTGAGGATGGACTGGTTGGATCTCCTTGCAGTCCAAGGGACTCTCAAGAATCTTCTCCAACACCACAGTTCAAAAGCATCAATTCTTTGGAGCTCAGCGTTCTTTATAGTCCAACTCTCACATCCATGCATGACCACTGGAAAAACCATAGCCTTGACTAGACAGACCTCTGTTGGCAAAGTAATGTCTCTGCTTTTTAATATGCTGTTCAGGTTCGTCATAACTTTCCTTCCAAGGAGCAAGCGTCTTATAATTTAAAAGCTGCAATCACCATCTGCAGTGATTCTAGAGCCCCAAAAAATAAAGTCTGACACTGTTTCCACTGTTTCCCCATCTATTTGACATGAAGTCATGGGACCGGATGCCATGATCTTAGTTTCCTGAATGCTGAGCTTTAAGCCAGCTTCTGACATTCCATTTTCACTTTCATCAAGAGGCTCTTTAGTTCTTCACTTTCTGCCATAAGGGTGGTGTCATCTGCATATCTGAGGTTATTGATATTTCTCCCAGCAATCTGGATTCCAGCTTGTGCTTCATCCAATCCAGCGTTTCTCATGATGTACTCTGCATATAAGTTAAATAAGCAGGGTGACCATATACAGCCCTGATGTACTCCTTTTCCTATTTGGAACCAGTCTGTTGTTCCATGTCCAGTTCTAACTGTTGCTTCCTGACCTGCATACAGGTTTCTCAAGAGGCAGGTCAGGTGGTCTGGTATTCCCATCTCTTTCAGAATGTTCCACAGTTTATTGTGATCCACACAGTCAAAGGCTTTGGCATAGTCAATAAAGCAGAAATAGATGTTTTTCTGGAACTCTCTTGCTTTTCTGATGATCCAACGGATGTTGGAAATTTGATCTCTGGTTCCTCTGCCTTTTCTAAAACTAGCTTGAACACCTGGAAGTTCACGGTTCACGTATTGCTGAAGCCTGGCCTAGAGAATTTTGAGCATTACTTTACTAGCGTGTGAGGTGAGTGCAATTGTGTGGTAGTGTGAACATTATTTGGGATTGCCTTTCTTAGGGACTGGAATGAAAACTGACCTTTTCCAGTCCTGTGGCCACTGCTGAGTTTTCCAAATTTGCTGGCATACTGAGTGCAGCACTTTCACAGCATCATCTTTCAGGATTTGAAATAGCTCAACTGGAATTCCATCACATCCACTAGCTCTGTTCGTAATGATGCTTTCTTTCTTTTTTTTTCTAAGGCCCACTTGACTTCACATTCCAGGATGTCTGGCTCTAGGTGACAGATCACACCATCGTGATTATCTGGGTCATGAAGATCTTTTTTGTACAGTTCTTCTGTGTATTCTTGCCACCTCTTCTTAATATCTTCTGCTTCTGTTAGGTTCATACCATTTCTGTCCTTATTGAGCCCATCTTTGCCTGACATGTTCCCTTGGTATCTCTAATTTTCTCGATGAGATCTCTAGTCTTTCCCATTCTATTGTTTTCCTCTATTTCTTTGCATTGATCTCTGAGGAAGGCTTTCTTATCTCACTGCTATTCTTTGGAACTCTGCATTCAAATAGGAATATCTTTCCTTTTCTCCTTTGCCTTTCGCTTCTCTTCTTTTCACAGCTATTTGTAAGACCTCCTCAAACAGCCATTTTGCCTTTTTGTATTTCTTTTTCTTGGCGATGGTCTCTATCCCTGTCTCCTGTACAATGTCACGAATCTCCATCCATAGTTCATCAGGTACTCTATCAGATCTAGTCCCTTAAATCTATTTTTCAATTCCACTGTACAATTGTAAGGAATTTGATTGAGGTCATACCTGAATGGTCTAGTGGTTTTCACTACTTTCTTCAATTTAAATCTGAATTTGGCAATAAGGAGTTCATG
Source organism: Odocoileus virginianus (assembly GCF_023699985.2). Lineage (NCBI taxonomy): Eukaryota > Metazoa > Chordata > Mammalia > Artiodactyla > Cervidae > Odocoileus > Odocoileus virginianus. The sequence continues at coordinate 20,802,169 of NC_069674.1, forward strand.
ATCTGAGACACAGTCAGCTCCCGGTCTTGTTTTTGCTGACTGTATAGAGCTTCTCCATCTTTGGCTGCAAAGAATATAAATCAATCTGATTTTGGTGTTGGCCATCTGGTGATGTCCAAGTGTAAAGTCTTCTCTTGTGTTGTTGGAAGAGGGTGTTTGCTATGACCAGTGCGTTCTCTTGGCAAAACTCTATTAGCCTTTGCCCTGCTTCGTTCTGTACTCCAAGGCCAAATTTGCCTGTTACCCCAGGTGTTTCTTGACTTCCTACTTTTGCATTCCAGTCCCCTATAATGAAAAGGACATCTTTTTCGGGTGTTTGTTCTAAAAGGTCTTGTAGGTCTTCATAGAACCGTTCAACTTCAGGTTCTCAAGCATTACTGGTCGGGGCATAGACTTGGATTACTGTGTGATTTTTTCTGGGGGGGGGGGGGGGTGGGGGTCAGCGCTTCATGACATGTGGAATCTTGGCTCCCCAACCTGGGGGGGAACCCACACCCCCTGCACTGGAAGTGCAGAGTCTTAACCACTGGGCCACCATGGAAGCCCAGCAGTGACGTTCTATAAAATCAATCACATAACCTTAACGTGAGTCTCCTGTTACTGTCATTTGTTTTCTAATTCTTATGTAACCTCTTCCCCGCGTGGAATGTAACATCCCAGAAAGTACTTACAAAATATATAGTTGTTGAATGAATGAAGGGAGAAACAATGACCTAACTTAGTAGTATGTTGTCAGAATCAGATGAGAAAGTATTATGTGCAAGTCCTTCATAAACTGCCAAGAACATAATACGTGTCAGCAATTTTCTCTGTATCCACAAAGTGCTATAAATGGTAGGCGTGCCTAATCAACATTTGCTGATGACCATCATATGATGAACACACATAAAACATAAAGATGCGACACCAAAAACAAGGCACAGGAGCCACCAGAAATGTCAGCGAGAAGATATCACTGTGACCATATAGGGCATGATGACAATACATCAAGAGACAACCTGCTTCAATTCCTCTAGGTCCCTGTTAGCTACATAAAGACTATTACTGATTCACACTGTAGGGTTAAACTAATCAAAAAGTAAAGACTGGGCAGAATTGAAAAGAAAAGGAAAAGAAAGCAGAATAAATCACCCCCCTCCACCTCAACCGACAACCAAAAGTTCATCTATAGGACCTCTGTATACTTTACCAGGTCCATCAACAAGCACCATCGACACTGTATTTGATGTGATTTCCTCTTTACAGGCTACAAGTCCAAATCTAGCTTACTAAATGACTAGTAAACAGCACCAACCCGGTGAAAACAGCCTTGAAAATAAAGCTGTCAGAACCAAAAGTAAAGGCCATGGCCAAAAAACTGTAGGGCTTGCGAGTCTCTCGCTTCTGAGGTTTCGCTTTTCAATATTCTGAATGAGAAACACAACCCGCCACCTCTGCTCACATGCTCTGGTCATGAAGTAAGCCGGGAGCTGTTGACATGAGCGTTCTTGGGGAACATGTTGCTCCAACCTGAGAAAAGTAGGGGTTGAAGGACGGAGCATTTCCTTCCCCTTCATTCATGATGCCCACAGTCTAATCCCCGCAGTCACAGGCCAGGTGACAGGCACCAGGGAAAATGCTGAAAGGTGATGGATGGCTGGAGAGACCGGGGAGCTGACAACCGTACTACAAGTAGAATACATCTTGTGCAGAACGAAGGGGGCGAGATGCCCTCATCGTATTTCCTGGTCCTCACAAGGAGGACAGTGGCTGACAGGCTCCCTCAGGTGAGCGGCAAAAGGTGCCAGGGCCATCCAGTGACTTCAGGATGACAGCATCTTAGCTAGGCCCTTCTTTAAGAATCCATCTACTTATAAGTTGTTAGCTCCCAGACTTCTTCCCAGCTAGAATTTGATGTAGTTTATTATAAACATAGTCATGTTAATAAAATACAAAACCAAGATCTCGAAAAGAAAGGGAAAGAAAGGTTGCTACAGAGAGGACAATGGGAAGAATCAAAAAGACTTGTGTCAGACTCCAGATCTCTACCTATTACTAGTGTAATGGTGACAAGGATACTCAAATTTTTTGAGCCTCAGCTTTCACATTTATAAAACAAAGATTGCAATAAACTTTTTCAAAGAGATTTAAGAAGATAACGTACTCCAGGACATTCAGTACAGTGTCTGACACCTGGTACATCTCAAATAAATGATTATCTACTTTTCCCTTTAGAATTACTAAACAGATAAGGATTTAAATGATCACACACACAGAGGAACATAAACTGAATATACTAAAGGTTCAAATTCAAAAACTACTATCCATGATACTTTAGGCAACACCATACTAGTCAATATCATTTGTGAGACCAATAAAAACAGGTCTGTCTTAATTTGGAGTCAACAGCATTGCAGTGAAAGTTTGAAACAGTTGCTAAGAAAACTTACAGCCTAACAGAAGAAAACCAATCTTTCTCTTAATTTTTCGGTTAAAAACAATCAGTATTTGGACTTTCTGGTGGCACAGTGGAAAAGAATCTACCTGCCAATGCAGGGACTATGGATGAGTTCAATCCCCAGTCCAGAAAGATCCCACAAACCTGGGAGCAACTAAGCCCGAGCAACCTGACTACTGAGCATGTACTCTAGAGTCCACATGTTGCAACTACTGAAGCCCGAACACCCTAGAGTCCATGCACTGCAACGAGACAAGTCTGCGCAGAACAGTAGCCCCCGCTCACCGCAGCTAGAGAAAACTGTGCAGCCAGGAAGACCCAGTGCAATCAAACACATAACTTTTAAAAAATCAACATTAAATGTACAGATGTGAAAATGATGAATGCCTCTGTGCCAAGAATTAGATGAAAACAGTATAGAATTAGATAGCCATTTTTGCTGAGCCACAGAAAACAGTATGCCTCACCTGACATTTTTAATGTGTTCTGGACTTAAAGTTGGCCTTTCCAAATAGAAAAGAACCACACTGAAGGTTAACTACTTTTTTCTAAATTAAAGTATAATTTATAATCTTGTGTTAGTTTCAAGTGTACAGCAAAGTGATTCAGTTATACAAATGATGTGTGTGTGTGTCTGTGTGTGTGTGTGTGTGTGTGTGTCTGTACACACATAGACACACATTTTTGGGGGCTTCCCTTATAGCTCAGCTGGTAAAGAATCCACCTGCAGTGTGGGAGACCTGGGTTTGATCCCTGGGTTGCTTTTTCAGATTCTTTTCCATTATAGTTTATTAAAAGATATTGAGTACTATCCCCAGTGCTAAACAGTAGGTCCCTGTTGTTTACCTATTTTACATACGTAGTGTGTATATGTTGGGGCTTCCCAGGTGGTGAAGTGGTAAAAAAATTCACTTGCCAATGCAGAAGATACAAGAGATGTGGGTTCACTCCCTTGAGTGAGTCAAGGCTATGGTTTTTCCAGTGGTCATGTATGGATGTGAGAGTTGGACTGTGAAGAAAGCTGAGCACAGAAAAATTGATGCTTTTGAACTGTGGTGGTGGAGAAGACTCTTGAGAGTCCCTTGGACTGCAAGGAGATCCAACCAGTCCATCCTAAAGGAGATCATTCCTGGGTGTTCATTGGAAGGACTGATGCTGAAGCTGAAACTCCAGTACTTTGGCCACCTCATGCGAAGAGTTGACTCACTGGAAAAGACCCTGATGCTGGGAGGGATTGGGGGCAGGAGGAGAGGGGAAGACAGAGGATGAGATGGCTGGATGGCACCACCGACTCGATGGACATGAGTTTGAGTAAACTGTGGGAGTTGGTGATGGACAGGGAGGCCTGGCGTGCTGCCATTCATGGGGTCACAAAGAGTCGGACACGACTGAGCGACTGAACTGAACTGAACTGAATTGAATGTAAGTTTCCATGTTACTATCTGCATATATCTCCCACTCCAGTATTCTTGCCTGGAGAATGGACAGAGGAGCCTGGCAGGCTATAGTCCTTGGGGTAGCAAAAGTTGGACACAACTGAGCAACTAACACTATTACTATTACTCTGCCTGAAACTAACATAATATTTTAAACCAGCTACACTTCAATTAAAAAGTACATGAATAAGCAAATGGAAAATGATAAAGAATATTTCTTTCAGACCAACTGAATTCTATGTACAAAGCACACAGAAACAAGCAGTTGTGTTTTGCTTGAAGTATGCTCAGTGAGGAATCCACATTTCAATAAAGTGCTGAAAAACTGTATTCATTTAAAATATTTTTTGTAGAAGACAATCTACAAAATAGAAATAAATTAGTTATTCCCACCATAAGATATGTCAATGGCTTGCCTACATTTAATTGCTCAATTATATATTATTCCTGGCTAGTTGTAATGTTACATGGCTCACAATTAAGTCAGGTAGAAAGTATTACACAGGGTGTAGGAATAAGGTCAAGAGAGGGATAATAATAGTATCCCTGTAAGATAACCCACTCCAGTATTCTTGCCTGGAGAATCCCATGGACAGAGGAGCCTGGCGGGCTACAGTCCAGAGCGCTGCGAAGAGTCAGACACGACTGAAGTGACGACGCAGCTGCAGCAGTGAGGGGCCTGGGAGATGTGACTTGCTCAAGGTCACACACATGGTTAGTCCAGAACTCAAACAATTTTTTCCCAACTATATATGCTATGATGTGTTTAATATTTTTAAAGGGCCTTTGTTTGGCTGCATCAGGTCTCTTAGTCGCAGCAAGGTGGGGCCTCCTTCGTGTCATGCAGGATCTTTTGTTGTAGTGCATGGGATTAGCTGCTCACAGTCATGTGGGATCTTAGTTCCCTGACCAGGGATTGAACCTGCATCCCCTGCATTGCAAGGTGGATTGGTAACCACTGGACCATCAGGGAAGTCCACTGTGCTTAATATCTTATAGTGCCAAGAAACTCACAGGTTAAATCTAATGATGTAGATGATGAGAGACACAGGAAAATTCTAAAATAGGGAACAGCAAATCCTGATTTTTTTTTCTTTAGGGACTTCCCTGGTGACTCAGTGGTAAAGAATCTGCCTGCAACGCAGGTTTTGACTTGGGTTCAATCCCTGGGTTGAAAAGATGCCCTGGAGAAGGAAATGGCAAACCACTCTTGTATTCTTGCCTGGGAAATCTCATGGACAAAGGAGCCTGGCGGGCTGCAGTTCACAGTGTGGCAAAAGGGTTGGACACGACTTGGCAACTGAACAACAATGATAACACGGACTGTAGCCCACCAAGCTCCTCGGTCCATGGAATTTTCCAGGCAAGAACACTGGAATGGGTTGCCATTTCTCCTCCAGGGGATCTTCCTGATGCAGGGATCAAATCCCTGTCTCTTCTGTCTCCTGCAGTGGTAGGTGGATGTTTTACTACTCAGTCACCTGGGGAGCCCTTGCGCACAGTCCATGGGGTTGCAAAGTAGTTGGATACAACTTAGCGACTGAACAACAACCAACCCTGGCCTTACAGCGGCTTGACACATAAAATGCATTTTCCATGTAATCAACACTATAAATATCACAGTTGATTATCCAAGTCAATGCACAAAGAAACCTCTTGATCAAAAATGTAAGTGAAGCTTAAGAAAAACAACACTCTATGGATAAAACCATCATGCAGAAAATGTTTCAGGGGAAAGACATTTAATGGTTCAACTGAGGCCAGAAATAACACTTCCTGATACAACAAGAATTGGAATTCTACTTTTCCCCCCTCTCTCTGGACTAGCCAGTGGAGGATATCATGACCCCCTCCAAACTCAAACTACTCCTGATGGCTCCTTGGAGGTCCAGGGACATGAAGGGAGAAAGACAAGAAAGGGTTGACACCTTTGAGGACGGAACTTGTACAATCTGCCTGTATTAATGCCTAAACACGGGCAGAAATTCATTTTTTTTAAAAATCTGTTTCTCCTTTTAAGCAAACAATTCCAATAAGCTTCCTTGCTGCTGTTGGTGCTTTTTATTATTATTATTTTTAACTGTTACTACAGGTCAGTTCTACATGTCTATTCATTTAAGGCCCATATATTGTGTATTTTTAAGTTTAGCAACAAATGAAAAGGGGAAGATGAAAGGGTCTCAAAGGTCTCACAATAAATGAGCAGTCCTAATATGTAAATAAAGGCTTTTATTTTTTAACTTAAAACCTTGTCTATACTTTTTCTTTTCAGCTTTATTAAGATACAGTTAACACCATAAGATATTTAAAATACACACCATAAAAATCTGATATATTATGTGTCCATCATGAAAGGATTTGCCCCATCTAGTTACTTAACATGTCTCTAACTTCACATTTTTTTTTGGTAAGAATATTTCACTGTTAGTACATTCCAATCATACCATACCCTTGTCTCCATTTCTTCTGCCCTCTCTAATTCTTGAAAATGCTGAGGATAAATTCTGGGCTAATACTCATGAAAAACATCCTCCCTTTTCCGACTTCCAACCACCTGTAATTTAATATGAACACGGAAAACCCTATGAGAAAAGCAAGTGATGCTGGTGGATTCCTGTGGTACTCAAAGCTTATAATGAAATAGGGACGATATGTATCTCTCAGGTTGCCATTCTTCCCTGTCAGAAGCATGGACAGTCACTGACTGGGGGTAAGAATGAGAAATGAAAGAAAGAAAGGAAATTCCAAGGATCTCAGACCAGAGGGAAAAGGGAAGTCCTTTTTGGTTCTACCTAGAGTCACTCACTAGTTATATAAGGTATCATGTAGGGAAAGAACCATCTAAATAAGGGACTGCCCAATGATGGGTTATTGTGAGGATACACAGTACGTGTTTAGAAGCACAAAAAACAGTACAGTACTGTGCACCACACTAACTTATTTTTTGGCAGCTTCACCAGGAGCAGGCTGCTGGGAAGCAAGGAAGTCATCTGAGTGTTGCTTTAAGTAAGACAATCTCGCCTAGATTTTCAGTTAAAGATCATGAAATGATTCTTACAAAGAAGTAAAAATCACATTTTGTAGTTCAAGAACTGAATATACTCTTGCTCCTAAGTAACAAGTGAAATTTATAATAATCTATTATTTGAGGGGTGGTCTCTTAGTTTAAATCAGGAGGAGAAAAAAAAACAAAACATCAGTTCCTTAATTATCTTCCTAACAATAAACGAGAAGAGGCTTTGGAGGCTGGGACGACAAGGAACAAAGAGAAATGAAGCAACAGTTTTTAAGGTTATTAATAACTCATCCTGAGCCATCTATAAAATGTGTTCACCTGGAGCTCTTCATGAGCATAAGTCAAAGAAAGTAACAGACCTGACTGTTTCTGGAATGGAGTTTGAGATGCGTGTCTAAGAAGAGCATAATGTGAGGTATGAGCCAATTACCAAAGGACCCACAGTCACTGCATGCAGATTTTTTAATGGTTGATCAATAAGGCACAAGGGAACTTTAATTGACCATCGGTGAGGAGCATTCCTATCTTAGTGACATTATCCTCCAACTCACTTTATTTTAAGGCTACAGCAGGAGACTGCATTGATTCTTTTTTTTCTCTTTCCACTCTTTAATAGCTTTTCTAGGTTTAATTATCTTCCATCTATTACATATATTTTTGTGGCTAGTCAGGTATATCTAGCTCAGAGATTCTCGTGTATGTAAGCTGGAGTTCCAACCTTACTTTTGGGGGACCTGATTTCCTAGCAAAATGTTTTCAAAGTTCATCCACATTGTACCATTTACTAGCGCATGTGTGCTAAGTCGCTTCAGTCGTGGCTGACTCTACAACTCTATGGACCATAGCCTGCCAGGCTCCTCTGTCTATGGGATTTTCCAGGCAAGAAACACTGGAATGGGTCACCACGCCCTCCTCCAGGGGATCTCCCTGACCCAGGGATTGAACCCACATCTCCTGCATTGCAGGCAGATTCTTTACCGCTGAGCCACTGGGGAAGCCCATTTATCAGTATAGCACTTCATTTCATTTTGTGGCTGAATATTTATTCCAGTGTAGGTATATACCACACATATATATTTACCAAGTGATACACATGTGGATAGTTCCACTTCTCTGGCTATTATGAACAATGTCAGTATGAACACCCATGGATAAGTTTTCTGTGGACATACATTTCCTCTTCAGTATATACCTAGAATTTGAACTGCTGGGTCATATGGTAACTCTATGTTTAACATTTTGAGACACTAGCAGACTGTCTTCCAAAAAGTCTATGCCCCAATGTTGATTACGGTTATATTTTTAAATAACTAATTATTTAAACATAAAATCTGATGTGTGTGTTTGTGTGTGTGTGTGTGTGTGTGTGTGTGTGTGTGTAAGCTGTGTGCTGCAGTGGTCAGCACTCAGACGAAATGTATTTTTCTCCAGAAAAACCCTCTCCCGCCAGCCCTAGACCCCATCTGCTAATTCCTGAAGTGGCTGCTGCTGCTTAAGTCACTAGGTCATGTCAGATTCTTTTTGCCTCCATCAACTATAGTCCACCAAGCTCCTCTGTCCATGGGATTTCTCAGGCAAGAATACTGGAGTAGGATGCCATTTCCTCCTCCAGGGGATCTTCCAGATGCAAGGATCGAACCTGTGTCTCCTGAGCCTCCTGCTTGGCAGGTGGACTCCTTACCACTAAGCCACCTGGGAAGCCCCTCGGTAGGGGCAGCCTTGTCTGTTTCCACCATTAACTAAAAGCATTACCATGTGTCACAGGTGACACCTAGGGCATAAGCACTTAGGCACTGGTGCAACTTGGTAACTATCTGTGCTTTCTGTACTATTTCCATGCTGGCTCATCACCCGTGATTAAAACAGACAATAAGGTTTCTCTCCTCACTCAAGTTTCAGATTGCAGAAGATTTTACTGTTTGCTCAGTCATTCTTGTTAACATAAGGCAAGAGTGATAAGAAAGATGACAGAATGCAGTGAAGGTCTCTAATCAGATGAGCCCATTGCAGGGCTGACCAAACACGTATGTTTGACTAGTCAGGAGTCTTCTGAGGATGTCTTGCCAGCTGAGTGGTAGATTTATGGTGTGAATAAGCACCAAGCTAAAAACAGATTGGGCCCATCAATCTTATTTTTCCTGTGAAATGGTCTACAATAGAGCCCAGGCCACTGGAAATGATTAGCGCATAAATAAAGCAGTTCATTTGGAAGAAATGGTATTGTGAAACGCTGTCACTATCTTCACACTCAGAGTCATGGTTAAGTCTAAGCACTCCCAAAGTTTGAAAGGAGAATTATTTTGCAGGGCCTGAAGTGACAGGTATAAAGTATAATAACCTAAAATGACTATCAGAAGTAAGAGAGATAAAGGTCTCCTCAAATACAAATTAAGAGTCGAAATACAAGTGGCACAACATGATAGCATTCAGCTCACTGACAAAGACAATCAGAGCTGGCATCTAAACAGAAACAGCATTATTTCATGGCTCGTTGGAAGCATCTGGATGACTGAAGCACAGGTGGCTTTAAATAACTTTACCAGTCACTGTTTAGGTTTAATCAGCAATAGTCAACTTTCCAGGCACCCTAGGCAACAATTCTTGCAATATTCTCAATGAAACAAAATCGGTCTTTCAAGTCAGCCAAACATGAACCATGACATGATCAACACTCAGTACTAGACCTGGCAGAGGCATTTTGTTTGTCTATTGTTATGCAGAGCACAATAAAGGATCATGCATACCCGATGCTCAACCAATTAATTGAAAAAAATAATCAGTGTTTTACAACCTATTTAGACTCTCCATTCCTTGCAGCTCTCAATGACCAATACATTTTTTTTACTCTAATGGAATACAATGTTAATAAAAAGAATGCATTACTCTCATTCATCTACAATTGAAATAATGACAATCATTTTTTAAAAAATGAGCCTATTATGTTTGAAATCTTAACCTCTGGTCCTGCATTAAATGCAGCAAGTTCAATGTCAGCCACCCACCAAAAAAGAATAAATTTGTAGTGAATTTTTACACTTGTGTTTGCTCCACTTTTTTCTGGCAAGATTATATCTTGTACTTATTCTCAAATTTAAAATTTTCCATTTGATCAGCCATGATTGTTGAAAAGCACATAACCCTAAATGTTAACAGTTTATACTACTAGACCCCAAAATTTCTAAGAATTTCCACCTAGGCTCCATAAAAAAAAAATCATGATTAATTTCAGATTTGACCAACAAAGATGTTTATCACAGAACACTATATTAAACTTCAAAAAAAAAAATCACTTAAAATGCAGAATAGAGAACCAATTACAAACATACACACAAATATGCATATAACTGATACAAACATTTACATATACAGATAAATTTATAGATAATAGATAATCATGTCTATTACTAGAATATGATGCAGCAATTAAAAATATACAGATACTGGAATGAAGCAAGAAAAAGATCTGAAAGTTAGAAATCCATTATGGCAAAAGGTTATAAATTAAAACAACATTGTGATATAAGCCTATATTAAGTGCCTCATAATTGCAATACTGAAGTCTTTGCTGATTTGATTCTTTTGTCTCTCACCTCAGCTGAATCTTATTTTCTTTTTAAATATGCTAATTTTTCAAAATTTATTTATTTATTTTTGGGTGCGTCTAGTCTTAGTTGCAGCACTCGGGCTTATGCTTAGTTGCCCCATGGCGTGTGGCATCCTTAGTTCCCCCACTAGGCATCGAACCCGCCTCCCTGGCACTGCAAAGAATTCTTAACCACTGGATCACCAGGGCAGCCCTGCACCCCACTCCCCACGAACTGAATCTTATTCCTGGAACTTTTTATCCTATATGTATTCTGTATGTATGTTTCATAAGATCATTGCCTTAGAAATTTATCCTGAGCAATTCTTTGAGGACTGGTGAGAAGGTATGTTCTACCAGAAAACATGTGATAGTGTCTACTAGTTTACTTAAGGGTACTACCAACCTGGAACCCACTGTAAACTAACTTCTCACTTTGAAATTTTCTCACATCCCCCAGAGGATGTGTATTTTAGCAATGAAGCTGGTTTCCCTAGCAATTTTTCCTCCCTTTGGCCTATGAGTCCCTTACAGGAGGTGGAGAGACTATGGAAAATAGACTGTATTTCTAGATGATCCATATACTCTATGGAGAGGTCAGGGGTACATTCTACTAGATGCCCCAGGTTGGGTAGGTTCTGGGTTTTGCTTCTATTCTGTGTCTTGCAAGTTCACTCAGGTTTGGCAAATACCCTCAGGATGAAAATTACCTTGGTAGTACTTTCTTTAACATTTTTCTGCAGTCCTTTTATGTTTTTTGCTTCAATTACCCTAACTTACTTGCCAACTCATCAAAGCAACTTAACACCTTTAAAGTGTTTTATCCAACATTAAAAATTTTTTTTCCTGGGAAGTACAGGTAAAGTACCAGTCATACTGCTATAAAGATAAGTCTCCACACAACTTACTCTTCACAGAACTGTCTACAAATAACTTCCCCTCTGAATTCAGTTACTCCAATGCAGGTACCTTTGGAGCCTATTCAGATATCCCTACTACTGGCTGTTTGTCTTTAATTAATTTTCATAGTTATCTGAAGATAAAGATTACAAATAATCTAACAAAAATTAAAAAATAAAAAACTATAAATATAGCTTGTTGTAAATGTAATGATTAACTTGATATAGTAAGATATAATATATAATAAGACACAATTTGATATAGTAAATTATAAAATGAGATGAGGAGAATGAAGCTCTCTTTCCAATTTTGATATCAAATAATTATATGGCATTAAGTTGCTTAACCTCTCTGAGTTTTATCAATAAAATGAGAATGAACCACATAATGTATCCTTGAGAAAATCCTCCATCTAAAATTTCCTTTATAACATATTCTATTCAATGGTTTTATTTACATTTTTGACACTGTATAACATATATATACCTTCATCAAGTAGACATTTATGTCAATTATTATAATCACCATATGTAATAATTCTAATGGGATTTTAAATGAAAATCAACTGTACTTTTGCTTTGGGATATTAGTTATGCTTCAGGAAAAAATAATTAGTATCATTTGGGGCTGACATTTTTATACTATCTAATTATGATTATCTTATGCTCTTTTTTATCTGAAGCATCTTAGATTCTGTCTTGATTATGACAAGAATTCCCCAAGGTGGATAAATAAAATGGGCAAAACTCATGGCATGTCTGTGCAATTTTAACCTAAAGCCTTTCTCAACTATTCACCCCAAAGCAGGCATGAGAACTTTAAACAAACCAGTCATAAGCAATGGCTTCAAAAAAGTAATTCTGATGGAAACTCATTTAAAAGGAAAATACTATTTGAGTTCAATCTATAGTCAGGAACTCAGCAGTTTTGTGCCTAGGAGTGATCTCATGGAGACTTAAATCTAACTAAAAGACATAGTTCATGACACCAAGAAGTTCATATTGATTGAGGTATAAAAAAGAACACACTAAAAGAGACAAAGGTATTATAAATTGTACTAAAAGAGTGAAAAATAGCATTCCAAAATGATACACCTATCACTGTTGAGTTTGGAAACCAACTTACAGAAGCCAGGGAAGATATGTGAAGTTTCAGCTGTTTGACATAAAAAATATGACATTGTTCCTCTACAAAGTAGCCTCGATATTAATAATACAAGAAAATAGATTAGCAAAGATAACACATAATACAGGACTCCTAATATTGGTACTCAATAAATGCTCCATTGGGCTGATCAAAAATAGTGACTCAGTCACAAAACAAAGGAGCTACTTATCAACATTTTCTAAATGCATCATATAAAATTACTGCTACAACCTCTTCTTGGAAAAATATTTTTCTTTTGTAGTTCTTCAAAGATCGGCGAATCTGTTTTTTACATGTTTTTCGAAAGTCTAAGATATCGACAAGTCTTTTATTAAAATGAACAAAAAAATGATCTGTCAATTTAGCTCAGGAGGGAGCCGAGAGGCAGAGGTAACTAACAAAGTCTTTGAAGATACTAGACAACATGACTTAGGCCTAGAAATGGATGGCCCATGAATATAGCTTCAGTGTGAACTTTTTTTTAAAGATGATCAAGCACCACTCTCGCTATACAGAACTAAAAAGAGATTAGTACAAAAAGACAGGAGGTGGGTTAAATGCAAATACATTCAACAAGTACTTATTAAAGTACCAACCACAGGGCTTCCCAGGTGGTACCAGTGATAAAGAACTTGCCTGCCAATGCAAAAGACATACGAGGTGAAGTTTCCATCATTGGGTCGGGAAGATCCCCTAGAGGAGGACAAGGTAACCACGCCAGTATTCTTGCCTGGAGAATCCCAAGGACAGAGGAGCACGGTGGGCTGCAGTCCAAAGGGTCGCAAAGAGTCGGACATGATTGAGCGACTAAGCACACATAACCACATTACAGGTCCAAACAAGGTCTCGGCAACAGTAAGAGTAACATCATCCTGTTATTATTGTTAACAACATCCTGTTGTTCATGTTAACCTTGGAGTTATCCTGCCTCTTCTATTTCGTTCATGCTTCTCATCCAATCCATCAAGCCAGTCCTGGCCATTCAGACTTCTAAACAAAGAATCCCAGCACTTCTCACCACCCTCATCATTGCCACTCCTTTAGACTAAGCCACCACCATCTGTCTCCTGATTACTGGTCTCATAATTGGTACCCATACCTCCATCCTTGCCTCCTTTCAGGAGATTCTCAACATTCAAGCCAGAGTGATCCTGTTAAAATACAAGGCCAATCCAGGTACCCCTCTCTTTAGAATGCTCCGCTCTCTAGGATGTATGTTCCTTTGTCTGGAATGTTTCTCTCTCTAGAGTGAATGTTCCTCTTACCTGAAGTCAAAGCCCAACTCCTTTCAATGACTAGAAGATTCTCTACTATCTGCCCCTTTTCTGGGCTCAAGTCCTACTACCCCTTCCAGTTATATGGCCTGCCCTGCTCTTTTGTGAATACACCACGCACGTGTCTTCCTCAGGGCCTCTGTCCATCCTGTTCCTTTAGCCTGGTAACACGCTAGAATTAAATGGCTCACTTCCTTACCTCCTTTCAAGACTTCACTCAACTATTTTCTTCCCAGTAAGCCCTTCTGGGCATACAAAATGAAAATCAAATAAAATATGAGTTCATTTAAATAATACATTTAGTCAGTAGAAAGGACATATTCTACATACCCGCAGCTATAAGCCTATGAAAAACTAAGTTCCTGAAATTTGGCCATGTTGATATCAATCTGAGGAAGACACTACACAGAGAATCCACTAAAATGCCTCACTCAAGCACACAACTGAAGCACACACACAAAATACTGAAACCATGTACATATTTGTCCCAGCCAGCTTTCTCCTCCTAATTATCCTCAGTATTTGCCCAAGTCATTAATTATTCTTTAAGAACATGATTTTAAAGAGCATAATACTGTATGGATGCACCAAACATTCACTATTTAACAATTATTAGAAAACCTGCTACATACCAGCTGTTGTGCTAGGTACAGCGGGGAAAAGTGATCAAAAAAGACAGAGCTATGCTTTTATGGAGTTGAACACAGGGTTATGAGATAGACATTAAGATATCACACAAATATATATGTAATTACAAATTGTCTTCTATGTTGTGAGACTGGAAGAGAATTAACAGGAGGGACCACGATGCCTCTCTAACACTTAACAATAATCTCTCTAGTATCTATTAGCAGCTAATTGGCTTCAAGGTCAGACAGAGTGACACTTTGCCTGAAAGTGTCACTTTTACACACTTTTACACACACACTTTTACACAAAGCCTGAAAGCTGAGTGGAAGTTGGTCCATAAAGATTAGAGGAAGGGTGTTCAGCTAAGAGGGAAGAACATGTGTGATGGCCCCGAGGCAAGGGCTCGGCACATTCAAGGTGCAGAGAACAGAGTCCAGTGTCAGCAGGCTAGTGAAGAAGAAGCGTGAAATGGAAGGGAGAGGTAGGCAGAGCCAGATCACATAGCAGCAGGTTGTATCAAGGAAAGGATGCTTTAAATCCTAAGCATAATGGGAAGCTGTTAAAATATCTGGAGAAGGAGAGTGATGTGATTTAATGCAAATAGATCCTGTGTTTTAAAACTCAGAGTAACCTCTAACATAACCCGCTCCCTGATTTTTATCTAGATGTTAAGTCTAGCTTCAAAATGCCACTCCTATCTTCTCCAAAGCAAACTGAAGCCTCCTTCAAATCCCTCTGCCAAGCAGTGCCCAGGATCTGCAGCTCCTGGGACCACCATCAACCAAGAGAAAAGTGTCAAAACCACAGGCCACTAGCCCAAAGCCTACCACATCTCTCATTCCTGTGTCATTAGTCAATCTCTTGGACGTGACCATCTGTTACCACCCTACTCCCTTCTTTCTAATACTCCAAATTTCTCTGCTCCTGATTCAGATCCTTCTTTCCTCCAATCTCCAAATCTTCTGTTATCCCTGGTTCTCTCCCGTGAACATCATCTCTGCACAGGCCTCTGAAGCACTGGTTACTTCCTCCTTCAGAGGCAGGAGGATAGATGGGGTAGCCTGTGTGATATTCCAAAGCAGCTTCCAGACCACTGCACCTCCAGCATCTGAAAAATAACTTCTTAAAAATTCTGAGGCTCTAAGGCCCATCCCACTGTGCTGGGTCACTCTACCTATCTTGTTTCCCTACCACTTAAGAATCTGACTTCTGCTCCATAATCTCCTTCTTACCAGAAGGTCCTCCAGTATCTAGGATGATGTCAACATTTACGCTCTTGGCCCATAAAAAGCAAAGGCTACTGAGAGCTGTGACACTGCCACCTCCAATGACTTCCTCTGTTCAACCTCAGGCCCCATGGTGGACACAGATATAAGCCCTCCAGCAGACAGGCTCCAGATGCCAGCCACCTCAGGGTCTGCCAATTCA
This sequence comes from Odocoileus virginianus, assembly GCF_023699985.2. Classification (NCBI taxonomy): domain Eukaryota; kingdom Metazoa; phylum Chordata; class Mammalia; order Artiodactyla; family Cervidae; genus Odocoileus; species Odocoileus virginianus. The sequence goes on from NC_069674.1 coordinate 20,818,019, forward strand.
GAGCCCCTCCTCTGGAGGCCCACAGCCAGTGAATAAGCATAAAGTCCTGGCTATTTCAGCTCAATGCAAGACAATTCTGATGGGCAAGATCCACCCAGTTGATCCCTGCTGTGTTGGCAGAGGCTCTCAAGAAGCTATCTCCAATTTCACTTTTCTCTCTGCTAAATCCTAATTCCTCCCTGGACTTTTTCATAGGTGATGGCTCCCATCAGGTATCTTGCACCTTTGACTCTTTCAGTATCTGCTTCTGGATAACCCCACCTGCAACAGTTGCCCACTCCCTCAGTCCCTGCCCAGACTCACGATCTAACCATGAGCTTCTCACTCTACTCACCCAATCTTCTCTACCTCCATCATAAGTTCCCATCAACAGGCCCTTTATCTTTCTCCCATTTCATTACCTTTTTAAAATTTTAATAAAATAATAAAGTAATCTTTTTATTGTCCTCCTTATTCAACCAAGATTTCAAGCTGCACAGGGCAAGGCCCACCTCTGCTAATACCATCACTCAACCTTCTATCTTTTCATACATCAGACCTGATAAAAGACAGTCATGGAGGAGTCCGATTACCTGCCATCTCTGTGTTTTATCAGCCACTCCCATAAACAGACACCAAACAAAGTAGATTGGCTAACAAAAATGGGTCCTTCAACACTGCATAGCAAGTAAACCACATTTTTCTGGATAATTCAGCTCCCCCTCTCCACAACAATCATATCAACCCTTCCCCACTCTCAAGCGTCCCAACTATACCACTTTCTCCCTCACTCTTACTGGATGGCCTTGCTTTTTTACCTTACCAAGAAAATAAACATCCTGGACATCCTTCATATTTCCTTTTCCAGAAAAACAAATGTTCCTATATCTATACCCACTCTAACCTCTTCTAAGCATTTCACAGTTCTCCCAACCTAATGTTAATACCTAAGAGTCCTAGAACACTTTTCAGTTTATTACATAAATGAAAACACAGCTCCACTCAAAATAACCAAAGTGAATTGATAGCACACATTAAACTCTGACAGAAGTTCAATATTATTTAATGAGGTGTGACAATAAAGTAATAAGACAAGTTCCATAAGCCAGGTTTTTTTAAAATTTATTTTCTTATTGTTTATAAAACTAACAATAAATTATTTCTGAATGTTAAAATTTGGAACAAATGGAAAGTGTAATAAGAGAATATAAAATGTGTATGTGTGTGAGAGTAAGAGAGAAAAAGAAAAAGGTTGAGGGGGAGAGAGATCTGGTTAGATCTAAGAAGTGAAAAAGGGTAAGGTGTGTGTGTGTGTGTGTGTGTGTGTGTGTGTGCACGCACACTCAGTTGTGTCCAGCTCTTTGCAACCTTATGGACTACAGCTTACCAGGCTCCTCTGTCCATGGAATTATCCCAGCAAGAATGCTGGAGTGAGTTGCATTTTCTCCTCCAGGGGATCATCCCAACGCAGGATTGAACCTGTATCTCCTGCATTGCAGGCAGGATTTTTTACCAGTGAGCCACCAGGGAAGCCCATGTATGATGTTTATTAGATACACATTCACATAATATAGCCCAGTGATTCAGTCAAAGGGAAGGATCTTTACTCTATGACGTGAATCTCAATGAAAGCTCTATCTCTAAAAGAAGGGAAGTATTAAAGCCAAAGCTTTTATTTACTGAAGATTCTATCTCTAAATAATTTCTTGATGATTAAACTTTCAGAGAGGGCTTCCCAGGTGGTACTAATGGGAAAGAACCTGCCTGCCAGTGCTGGAGACATAAAGAGACACAGGTTCAATACCTGGGTCAGGAAGATCCCCTGGAGGAAGGCAAGGCAACCCAGCCCAGTATTCTTGCCTGGAGAATCTGACAGACAGACAAGCCTGGCAGGCTACACAGTCCATAGGGTTACACAGAGTTGGACACGACTGAAGCGACTTAGCATGCATGCACACACTTTCAGAGAGGCAGGCAACACGAAAATATTTCACCTTGTTGAAGTTAAAAAAGCCTTTCAGAATCTGACCTTCTATGGATCTTTTCCTTAGAAAAAATGCACATATACATGAAGACAAAATCTTATAAGCAATTCCAGGGGTGCACAGGCAGCCTTAAGACCAGAGACCTCAGGTATAAACAGAAAAGAAGTTTCTGGAGTCAGATTTGGATTCAAATCCCAACTTCATTACTTCCTCCGTATGTGTCTATCCTTGGTCAAGGCATTTCAACTTTTTCAATCTCCACTTATTGTATCTATACAGTATTGTATCTAAAAACATATCTATAAACAGTATAAAAACACACCTTTAGCCCTCTAGGACTTATGATAAAAAACAAGGAAAATTATGTATGTGAACCTCTTTCTAAAATTTTTACAAAGCACAGTGTAGTAATAGATTTCGTAACATGGAATCGGTTGTGTTTTGCTAATCCTCACTATGAAGAAGCTTCAAGAGTCAGATCCTCAGAGGTAAGCGGGTTTAAGCCATAGTTTTATTCTCAGTAATTTTTAAAAAATGGGAAGGTGGATAGAAGAAATTCGAGATGCCGAGGTTAGAGGGATGGGACAGCGGGGAGGAGTACGAATGTTCTCTTCAGATCTGTTAAGTGTTACGTGATGAAAAAGGAAAAAAAAATTACATTCTGTGGTCTTAGAGACAGTATTAGGACAAATAGGTTAGAAGCTTCAAAAAGGCAGCTCAGGCTTTATAAAAGGAAAATTTTACCAAGGATAAGTAGAGCATAAAAAAGTAATGCCTGTTTTAGGAGAGAGTTTTTTCCCTTGTAATGTAAGATCTTTATTTTTGTTTTTCCTGAGACAAGCCAGATACACATTTGTCGAGGTAGCATAAAAGAGATTTAAAGCAATGATTGGAAAGTCAGAATCAATTCAAACAGTGAAATTCTGGGATTTCATAAAAATGCCCTGAGATTAAACCTATAAATATTATTAAGTCAAAGACCATCACCAAGAACTGTGCAGTAGTCAACTTCCCGAAAGTTTACCACTATATGCCACAGTCACATAGATTATAAACATGAAGCTAAATATATGTCTAATTATATCTAGTTATGGTGAGTCATATCAAGAATAAAAAGGAATATTGCTCATATTAAAGAGCAAATGATCATAAAGCAATGTAAAAAAAAAGCATGCTTTTTTTTTTTTTTGAAGCCTGACGGTACAGAGCAATGAAGCAGCATTTGAACCTCTCATTTTACGGGTACTATAAAATACTAAGGCCTCCGTGGTGGTCAGGAGGTAAAGTATTTGACTGTAACACAAGAGACCTGGGTTCGAGCCACGGGTGGGGAAGATGCCCTGGAGGAAGGCATGGCAACTCACTCCAGTATCCCTCTCTGGAGAATCCCACGGACAGAGGAACCTGGCAGGCTACATACAGTCCACGGGATCACAAAGAGTCAGGCATAACTGAGCGACTAAGTGCACACACACATAAAATACTGTAGACTATAAATTAGTAAATAGTATTAATATATAAAATGTTATACAGTATAAAATAGAAGACAGCAAAATAGTATATAGTCTTGACTGACTATAACCACTGATATGTCAGTAAATGCTTAATAATCAGTTCTTTGGTGGTGGGACAGGGAGAGAGGCCCTAATCTCTTCTGAGCTGGTGATGAGCAGTACAATGCTCCCTTGGGATGCCCAACAGCAGCAGTAAACGCAGCTGCCAGTCACCACAAGATCACAGGTAAACAAATGACACACGACCATTCTGTACCCAGACAACCATTCTGGATCTCACTGTCAGTACAGGATTTGATAAACGGCATGAGATATTCAACACTCATTACACAGGCTTTGCGTTAGATGATTTTGCCCACTGCCAGCTCAGGTAAGTGTTCTGAGCACACTTAAGGTAGGCAGCGTAAAGTCATGACTTCTGCAAGTGAGGTGTATTAAGTTCATTTTTGACTTCGAGTATTTTCAATTTACAATAGGACTTACAGGGATGTAACTCCATCATAACTCGAGGAAGATTTAACACAAAAAACATGTATTCATTTTCCCTTGGTCCAGTAGAATTAGGAAACACCTTCTATGAATCCAGTTTCATTATGGCTGAACATTACATATATAGTCATCATTACAAACAATTGAAGAATAGTAACAAAGTTTAACTACTCAAGTCAAAACTGTGGATAGTATTCTCCAACTCCAAAGTACTTACACAAAGCCAGGATTCTTGTTTGACCTTTCTCCTTCACTTCATCCACACTATTGATTGCTCTCCTATTACAGGAGACTCCCTCGAGGTAAACACCTGCCTTTAGTCATTTTAGATCTCTTTAACTGAGTAGTGGCCTGGCAAATGGGACACACTCAGGAAGCCATGATTTAGGCAAAGTAGAAGGCTTAACAGCATGACAGTCAATGGATAACATCGGAAGCATTATATTTAACGAGTTGCTTCAGTGGTGGCATTCAATGGACTCAAAAGTAAGCTGACTTAACATACGCTTATAGTATCCCTCCAAACCATAAGGCAGGCTGAAAGTAAAAATATAATTGGATACAAGTTTGTTGCAAGTTTATCATATTTAGAGAAAAGTTTTATAATTCAGGGCCCAGAACAAATAATTGTTCTGCCAAGCTAATTTAATGGATCTCATATTTTATTATTTTGTGTCATCTTTAATTTCACTGCATTTTTCAGACAGTTAAACATGTTGCACACTCTCTTCCCAGGAACTGAGACCATCTTAAAGGCAGATTCTTTTTATCTGCTAGCTAAGTGTTCAGTAATTGATGAACACAATAATATAACACCATTTTGAGAAACTCAAACTCAAATGACATAATCAAGCATATTGTTAACCTAGAGAACTGTGAGGACTATGAGAATTTGTCTTTTTCCTCAATTTACCCAATCAAAAAACAGTCACAGTCTCACATTAAAGTGTTTGATACTCAAGATTCAGAATCTAGCTTAAAACAAACTCCAAGGAACATTCTGCTATAGAAATTTAAAGCATCTTCTACTAAAAATGCCTTATAAAAATAAATCAAAAGAAAAGTTCCTTATTACACTTATAAAAAGTCAAAAAAAAATGACTTAATTTCTTAAAATCATAAATTTTTGCTTGTCCCTCTACATCCTTCTTTGGCAAATTAATAAATTCAAACTTTAGAGCCACACTTGTTTGCTTTTCTAAAATCTATTTTTACACTGAAGCTGCATGTAGTTTTCTGCAGTGGTTCATTTTCTATCATTCTGTGAACAAAGAGAAAGCTATGCAGCTACATTCCAAGCATGAAGTAGGCTCACAAGCACTGATGCAAATTTGTCCATTATGATCATTTGCATTTCTTCTGTTAATGCTTTTTTATGAGAAATCTATAAAGTGATTATAGTCTTCTGATCTTCTTAAAACACAATGGGGACAGAAATATTAGAATGATCAGAGAATGCTTGTGGTAATACAATTTCACTCTGATCTCTTTCATGTATAACTCCATGGAGATCTTGAAGGCGCCTCTTGGCGCACTATAATTATTTATTTACTAAATTTCTGAGTTTGGTGCCATGAAATGTATTTAAATATTGTTATGCAGATGATACTTAGGTACAATGGACTTCTGATGCTGCTTAATCTATTTTTACTCCCAGTACTATCTTGTCTAAGATCCAACACCATATGCATTGAAATAAGTTGTTCTTCAATGTTTCAAAACCTGATTTATTAGTTGTTCGAATTCCATCTGCCTCCAAAAACTGCAATGTGCCTCTCCTCTCACTGCCTGCATAAAAGGTTGAGGCTCGATTTTCCTCTACTTTATCATTTGATCAGCATATCTGACGCATATGTTAAGTTCTCTTTTCAACTATATAAATCACTTAAAATTCCCCCCTTTTTTAAAAACAAAAGATTAGGCCAGTGCAGCAGGAGCTTAACTAATCCATTTGTCATCTTCCATATTTACTAATGTTTCAAAAAACTGGTCTCAAGAAACTGTCCTTGCTATTGTAAAAAAAACACTGAAGTCAGGCTGAAATACTGATGCTTGCCCAAATTGGGAAAACAAATTATTATTAGCAAATACAGATTGCATGATCCACAGCTAGGGGGGAAGAAATGGAACAATGCTCAGGTCTGTAAATAACTACAACAAGAAATAATAACAGATGGAATAATCTGAAGGTGTGGGAATTTTTCTGGAGAAGACAAAGAAAACAGAAGAGGCAAGAGAGACACCTATTGCATGTCTCTATGTGACAGAAAAGAGCCACCATTTAAAACAGCAGCGAGGGAAGCAGGCTTTCAAAGGTGAGATGGGTTTTAGTTCCAACTGCTCTAGGAAGAAGGTTAAAAGAACATTCAGTTAGGACCTCTAGGATATAAAGGATTCTCAATGATGAGTCAGGCAAATTTACTGGAGAGAGAAGGGAAACGGATATGTGCAGAGCAGTGTTGGGGAGGGGGCCTGAGGAGGGTAGCTAACTGAGGACCCTGGACTCCTTGTGGTGACTGACATGAATGAGACACTGGGCATGATGAGAATGACGAGATGGACAGACCAGAGAAGAGCCTGGTAAGAGCTGCGGGGGGTTGAGGGCCATGGAAATTAACAGGAACACACACAGTTGTGAGGCGCCCACCTTCAGGTTTTCAATGGTGGTACGGAAGCCACCCTTGTAAAATTCTCAACCCTCATCTGTCTTATTGGATCCAGCAGCAGCAACCAGCTCAATTAGCCATTCTTTTCTAGAAACAATTTCTTCATTTCGCTTCCAGGACCATATCATCACTTGCTTTTCCTTCTTACTGTTCAGTCCTTCTCCATTGTTCTGGCTCACTGCCCCTTATCTTCCTGACTTTATATCACTTGGAGACCCCAGGGCTCACCCCCCTGAACCCTTGCTCTGCTCTACATACATGCCATGGAAGATACCATTTAAGCTGTGGCTTCACGCATCATCTATATGCCAATGATGCCTCAATTCCTATCTCCAGTCCAGACCTCCGTCATGAACTCCTGACTGGTATGTCCAATTGACTCCTTGGCACCTCCACTGGATTGCTCATAGAATGAATAATCTAACATCCCAAACCAGACTCAGACCAACCGCCCACTCCCCACCTGCTCCTCCAACGGCCTTCCTTATCTCCGAAAAAATAAGAAGAATAAAGTATTGATTCATGCTACAAACATGGAGGAACCTGAAAAACACAATGTTAAATGATGGAAGCCAAACACAAAAGGCCACATATTGTTTAGTTTCATCGATACTGAAGGTCAGGAACAGGCAAATCCAGACAGGCAGAAAACAGATTCGTGGTTAGCGGGAGCTGAGGGAAGGCGGCATGGACAGAGATCGCGGATAGATAGCGATTCCTTTTGGAGGTGATTACAGCGTTCTGGAACTAGAGGGGTGATGTTTGCCAAACACTCTGAACACACTAAAAATCACTGACTTACATACTGGGAAACTGAGTATTATGGTATGTGAACTTTATCTCAATAAACATTTAAAATAAAATAAAACTAATAAAAGATTACAAGAACTTTGCTCTTCTATTTCAAGTACCTAGGACAACATCTGACAACAGTGGGTATTCAGCATTATATTTGCTGAATAACTGATGAATTAGTCTCTGAAGTTCATGCACATATATATGTATGTGTGTGTGTGTATACACACCTACTACAGTTTTGCTCTCTGCTTCATACATCAATACCTAATGATGTATAAAAGATGAGCAGAAATAAGACCAGAAGTCCACTGTTCCATCTTGAAATCAGCCCTGAAAGTTAATGGAAACATGAAAAAAAAAAAAAAAAGGAAAAAGCTGAATAAAAAGTATCAAGTATGCCAATTCTCAAGTTCAGAATTCTCTCAAGTTAGGTAACTTTGTGTTACCTTAGGTATGCGTATAACACTGCATTAAGGTTTATATGCAATGTTATACACATACCTAAATAAAAAGTAACAAGTGTGCCTATTCTTTACGTTTAGAACTCTCTCAAGTTAAGGTAACTTTAAATTACCTTAGGTTTGTCTATAATACTGCATTAAAGCTTAAAAATAACTTTTTGTAGAGCACAAAGGATAAATTCTAAATCAATCCACAGGTAGCTTATTCAGAACTGTTTTGTGTACAGTAGAGTGAGAGAAAACAACTTGAGTCAAAGATATGGTATCATCAAGGAATTTATAACCTACATGGGTAGAAAATAAATACTCAAACCCTAAAACTTGCAAAGACAAAAGGCTAGCAAATAAAAGAATAAAATTACATAGGGTTTTAATTTGGTAGCAACTGATAAAAAAATCTCATGTCCAATATTCCTAATTTTTTAAATCTGGCATTTTTTTCCCCAAAGAACTTATTAACTGGGGTAGTAATAGATAGTCAATAATTATTTTTATTTAGATGGCTATAACTCCACAGTATGTCTCTGAACCTGGGAATACACATTCCTTGATTCACGCACACTTATTACATATTTTTTCTGCACACATACAAAAGGAGTTCATTGTCCATTTTCCATTGGCAGGCAAAGACATCATTCCTAATGGCATGGGGTTCCCAAGCGTGCCACTTCCCGGGGCGCCCACGCCAAGGCACAGAACACACCTGTCAAGAAGAAAGGCCTGGCTGAACCTGAAGTATCTGATGGTCTACATCTCAGCTCTGCCATATCGTATTCCTCAGCTTGTTCATCCATAATCTCTTTTAGATGGGTTTCTCTCCCTTCTCATCATGGCCCCATTGTTTACTGAAATTCAATCACAGATGAATTAGGCTCTAGGAAACAATCCTATTCTAGCTCTCCAGCCATACCAGAAACCCTAGACCCTGTGTTAATTTTGTTATAGCTTTCAGTTCTCGCATTTCAATGCAAAAATCACTTTCCCCTGGAGAATGCCACTGATATTGGCAAGACAGCACAAGGGGCTGCCACACAACTCAATCACCAATAACAACCAGGGAAATTCAACCCTCAGCAGACATTAGTAATCATGGGAAAGGAGCCAGGACTTTAATCACAGTTGTTTCAAAAACAGCCAGGGATTTCAAGACGCTGCTATTCTAGCATATGACCCCAATACAGTGCTTAATCAAAGCCATTGCCAGTACAAGAATAACCTGCAGACTTTAATAAAAACCGATTTCATGGAAGTCAGTGTGTTGGCATCATGCTGGATCCAATTTAGCAAAACTCTAAAAAGTTTACATCTACAGACATTCTCGAGATAACATTTGTTTATGATACCATAGTGCACTTCTCTACTTGGGACTGTGTATTTATACAAACACACACACATGCGCAGCCACATCCACACTGCCATTTAGAGACACAGTCACACAATTAAGGTGACACAGTCAACAAAAACACTGCAAAATGTGAACGTGCGCAATTGGTGAGCAGCTGGGTGGGCAGGTGCAGGATCTGGACGGGATTACCCTCAGGTCCCAGAGACGATCTGGAAGCTTTCTTCCAACTAGAAATTTGGGACAGAGTGTTTTTGGAGTCAAGCCTTGCTGGCAAGAGACACAAGTCCCAGGCGTTCACAAAGCCACGAAGCTTGACTTAACTCTGCCACCAGTTCTATTTTTAGGCTTCGTCCTGGTGAAATGGCAAAGGCCATGATCATACCTTAAGAGATAGCAGCTGCCACGACTGCTCCTGTAGCTGGAGAGAGCACAGCTGTTCTCTGTCATCCAGGAGAAGGAAAGCAAAGAAAAGCAGGACGGTGAGCTTGACTTGTCTGCGATAGTCCCACTTCTAGGGCTTTTCACTTCTCTCCAACTATGGCAGAACTGGGGAGAGCAGCAGGGACTAAAGAGGCATGGAGAGGAGGAGGAGGTTGTACTGAGATGTTTTTTATATTTATAAAGAGGAGTTGCACCACGGGAATTACACACACACACACACATACACACACATGTAAAATGGTGTTCATGTGTGTTAGTCGCTTAGTCATGCCCGACTCTTTGCAACCCCATGGACTTTAGCCAGCCAGACTCCTTTGTCTATGGAATTTTCTAGGCAAGAATACTGGAGTGGGTAGCCATTCCCTTCTCCAGTGGATCTTCCCGAACCAGAGATCTAATGCAGGTCTCCTGCATTGCAGGCAAATTCTTTACCATCTGAGCCACCAGGGAAGTCCATATATAATGGTGGGATACAACCATTCAGAGTGGTTTACAATCTATTAGAATGGAAGGGAATGCGTTTGCTCTTAATTCTTAAAAAATACATGCTAGGACTTCCCCTCCCAATGCAGAGGTCCGGGATTTGATTCTTCATCAGGCAACTAGATCCCACATATCTCAACCAAGACTTTTCCTGCCACGACTAAAGATCTTGCGTGCCACAAAGAAGACTAAAGACCCCATGGGCCACAAGTAAGTGGTACAGACAAATAAATAAATATTAAAAAATTTTAAAATGTATGTCCATATATGTGTATCTAATAAACACACATATATGTATATACACACACACATATACACACACCTCCAAACATTTTCACAGACCACCTTCTAACATGAGATTTTTCCACCAGATCTTTCTATTCATAAAAGCGGAGAGATTCCTCTGAATAGAAATAATGTAACTATCAGTGAGTATTCTAGGCCAGCAATCCCATAAACAGCAACATTAAGCTTTCTGATGAACTAAAACACCAATCTGAGATTTTTTTACCTCTGAAAACACGTCCCGATTACAAAGAGGTCTGTGATGAAGAATAAAAAACGTACCAAATAAATTATTTCTTAAAGAAAAAGCAGTATATAAACAAGGGGGAGGAAGGGCAAGGGACACTACGTCTGTCACATTTCTATCACTGTCACCAGGACAATCTTCAGGGGATTATTCCCAAGATCCATGATTCACAGCAAACCTGCTTTCAAATATATATTGGCAATATTTAATTATATACTGTCTTGGCATACTCTGTATATAGTTGATGCTTTTATACAAGCTAGGAAAAAGACAATTTCACAGGTGTCTTTTCCTCTCTGACCATACAAATGCTTGAAATTTTAAGAAAATAAGACATCAATGCTTTAAGCTAAAACCCTCACTGATTAGAGATATGAATGCATTTCAACCCCACAAGGGGGTGTGGGGGAACAAAGGGATAAGATGGTAAAGTTGTAAAGCTGCTTATTTGCCTCTGAATCAGACTGAATTTTCGTGTTTTTTTTTTTTTTTCACTTTTGTTTCCTGAATTATGAACTCTTGGAAATATGTCATTGTAATATGCAAATACTGAAGTATTTTCTAAATGATTTTCTAATCATCTTCGTTTTTGGAAAATTGACATTGATTCTCTCCATTAGCGCAGATAATAGAGGATACTCTGCACCTAGATGACTGGACAAGTGGGAAACCACAGCACCCTCGTTTCACTGAAGAAGAAAACAGGTCTACACAGATAACAATACCTTACAATACCATAGCTGCTAAATGGCCAAATTGCTTTTGCAATCATACTTTCATCTGAGCCTCGAAGTACCATGTTATTGAAGCAACGGATGGGAAAATCAAGATACCAAAGGGTGCAGCATCTTGCCAAAGACACCCACAGATGATCAGTAGTTTAAAACAAATGAAAATGCAAGGCAATGTGAGGATCATTCAAACATCTCAAAGGTCAAGTGATCTGTCTAGTTTCCAATACCTGTCCTCTAACTTATTCTCTGGTATTAGTGGAAATAAAGTCAAGTTGGACATGAATTTGTACTTTGTAGATTAAGAATCATACCACTTCTCTCCCAAATATCTCATCACAGACACCAAACCAAATAATAAATGAGAGGTGGGCTTCCAGATGCAAAACAGTCCACATAATTTCAACATTTAACATCAAGTTGGTTCCTCTTTAAGGTTTCTGGAATCTTAAATTCTTCTCACAGTTCAGGCTGTGATAGTTTTGCCTCAGTGACACCCAGAACGGTCAATATGACTAACTTTGGTTTGAGAATAGTCTCTTAATCACTATCTCCCAATTCCACCTGCTGGAAAAATAATACTTTTATCTCATGTACAGTTAGATATCAGAGGAATTTTTTTTATAAATAC